>NC_057343.1:121565000-121797500 GCF_016509475.1 Prionailurus bengalensis | reverse complement strand
TTTGATTTGTATTTCCCTGAGAAGGAGCGACGCTGAACATCTTTTCATGTGCCTGTTGGCCATCCGGATGTCTTCTTTAGAGAAGTGTCTATTCATGTTTTCTGCCCATTTCTTCACTGGGTTATTTGTTTTTCGGGTGTGGAGTTTGGTGAGCTCTTTATAGATTTTGGATACTAGCCCTTTGTCCGATATGTCATTTGCGAATATCTTTTCCCATTCCGTTGGTTGCCTTTTAGTTTTGTTGGTTGTTTCCTTTGCTGTGCAGAAGCTTTTTATCTTCATAAGGTCCCAGTAATTCACTTTTGCTTTTAATTCCCTTGCCTTTGGGGATGTGTCGAGTAAGAGATTGCTACGGCTGAGGTCAGAGAGGTCTTTTCCTGCTTTCTCCTCTAAGGTTTTGATGGTTTCCTGTCTCACATTTAGGTCCTTTATCCATTTTGAGTTTATTTTTGTGAATGGTGTGAGAAAGTGGTCTAGTTTCAACCTTCTGCATGTTGCTGTCCAGTTCTCCCAGCACCATTTGTTAAAGAGGCTGTCTTTTTTCCATTGGATGTTCTTTCCTGCTTTGTCAAAGATGAGTTGGCCATACGTTTGTGGGTCTAGTTCTGGGGTTTCTATTCTATTCCATTGGTCTATGTGTCTGTTTTGGTGCCAATACCATGCTGTCTTGATGATGACAGCTTTGTAGTAGAGGCTAAAGTCTGGGATTGTGATGCCTCCTGCTTTGGTCTTCTTCTTCAAAATTCCTTTGGCTATTCGGGGCCTTTTGTGGTTCCATATGAATTTTAGGATTGCTTGTTCTAGTTTCGAGAAGAATGCTGGTGCAATTTTGATTGGGATTGCATGGAATGTGTAGATAGCTTTGGGTAGTATTGACATTTTGACAATATTTATTTTTCCAATCCATGAGCAGGGAATGTCTTTCCATTTCTTTAAATCTTCTTCAATTTCCTTCAGAAGCTTTCTATAGTTTTCAGCATACAGATCCTTTACATCTTTGGTTAGATTTATGCCTAGGTATTTTATGCTTCTTGGTGCAATTGTGAATGGGATCCGTTTCTTTATTTGTCTTTCTGTTGCTTCATTGTTAGTGTATAAGAATGCAACTGATTTCTGTACATTGATTTTGTATCCTGCAACTTTGCTGAATTCCTGTATCAGTTCTAGCAGACTTTTGGTGGAGTCTATCGGATTTTCCATGTATAATATCATGTCATCTGCAAAAAGCGAAAGCTTGACTTCATCTTTGCCAATTTTGATGCCTTTGATTTCCTTTTGTTGTCTGATTGCTGATGCTAGAACTTCCAGCACTATGTTAAACAGCAGCGGTGAGAGTGGGCATCCTTGTCGTGTTCCTGATCTCAGGGAAAAAGCTTTCAGTTTTTCCCCGTTGAGGATGATGTTAGCTGTGGTGATGTCAATTTCTAAAATCATTGAAGGCGTTAACTTTGGTCACTTAACTAACATGAGTCAGCCATTTTTTTCTTTGTAACTAGCTACTTTTACGTAGACACTTTGTGTCCATGGCAAAATAAGGGAATGTAAATGTATTTTCATTTTGCATTTGTCACATCTATATGGGCTGAACTCACTTCATATTAGCTCATAGAGATCTTTTTTTAGTTCTTTATTATAAACCACCCTATTGTGTGTATGCATCATAATTTATTCTGTCTCCTATGTATAGACATTTAAGTCATTGCCAATATTTTGCATTTACAAATAACGTTCCAGTGGATAATCTAATGTATGTGTATTTTTTTTACTGTTGGAGGTGTTTCTTCAGGGTAGATTCCTAGAACTGGGATTGCTAAATGAAAAGGAAATGCATATGTAATTTTGTTAGAGATTGCCAAATTCCCCACTCCAAGGGTTATATCATCTACATTCCCACTAGCAATGAAAGAAGGGTTCCACAATCTTGCCAGCAAAATATGTTGCCAAGCTTTTAAATTTTTTGCCAAACTGAGAGAAGAGAAATGGTACCTCAGTGTAATTTTATTTGCTTTTCTCTTATTATAAGTAAAATTGAAATGGTTTCATGTGACTGAGGACCATTGTACATCTTTTTTATGATTTGCTTGTGCCTTTAATTCATTGTTCTATTGAGGTTTTGGTCATTTTTCCTGTTTAAGAGTTTTTTTTAAGAGTTTTTAAGTACATTAAAGAGAATACATTTTTATCTGTGATATATTGTGATGAAAATATTCTTCCTCAACTTGTCATTTGTCAGTTAATTTGGCTGGTTTTTTTCCATGAAAAAAACGTTAATTTTATGTAGTCAAATTTATCTTTAAAATTTTTTTTCAACTGGATTTTAAGTCTTAGAAACTTTTCTTATACTCATGTTATAGATAAATTCAACTATGTTTTCATCCAGTATTTATATGGTTTTATTTTGTACCTTTATATTTGCGTAAGTAAATTTTACATTTTATATCCCTGGATCTATTTGGAGTTCATTTTTACATATGTTGTGAGGAATACATTTAATTGCATTTTTTTCTAAAAGACTATCCAGTTGTCTCAGCACCATTTTTTAAAAAGCTCGTCTGTGTCCAGGGGTTTGAGAGACACCTTTATCATATGTAAGATTTCCATAGCTGCTTGAGCCCTTGTCTGGGCCTTGGGTTCTCTATTGCACCAGTCTTTGTGCTTGCTTATGTGCCAAAACCACCACATGGTTTCAATTACAGAATCTTTATTGACTGTTTTAATATCTGGTATGGATAGTCCCTTTTCATAGCTGTGCAATAGTTAGCTATTCATGTCTGTTTACTTTTCCTTATGAACTTCTGTTGCAACTTATCTAGCTTCATAAAAAACCTTCTTAGTATTGTAATTGCTATTGCCTTAAGTTACAAATTAGTAGATGTAAGGAGCAGTCAGCTTTTTATAATGCTGAGCTATCATCTCCATGAATAAGAGCTGCGTCTCCAATTCTTCAAATCTGATTTTGGGTCTTTCAGTAGTGTTTTTAAGGTTTTCTTTTTTTCTTTCCTTTTTGTTTAAGTTTATGTATTTATTTTGGAGAGAGAGAGAGAGAGAGAGAGAGAGAATGAGAGGGACTCCCAAGCAGGCTCCACATTGACAGCACAGAGCCCCACGTGGGGATTCATCTCACAAACCATGAGCTCATGACCTGAGTCAAAATCAAGAGTGGGACACTTAACCAACTGAGCCACCTGGGTGCCCCAGGTTTTTCCTCTATGGGTTGCACTAGTTATCTCTTGCTGCATAACAGATTACCTCTAAACTTAGCAGCTCAAAGTGATAGTAACCATTTATTACCTCACACATTTTCCACGGGTCAGGAGTGACCGAACTGGGTGATTACGGCTTGAGGATCTCTCATGAAATAGTTGTCAGGATTGTGGCTGAGGCTGTGGAGACCTGAGGCTAAGCTTATGTTTCTAAGATGGCTTGCTCATGTGGCTGGCAAGTTGGTGCTGGCTATTGGGAGGTCATGGTTTTGAGTGTCCTCAAAACAGGGCAACTGGCTTTCACTGGACAGATGATCTAAGAGAGAGAACAAGGTGGAAACTACAATCATTTTTTTTTTTTTTAGCTTAGCATTGGGTGTCATACAACATCATTTCTGTGATTTGTGTAATTGAGTACACAGATTTGCATTGATCTTCAGGGTGGGAAAAGTCTATACAAAGAAGTGAATACATGGAAAAGGGGAACATTGGGATCATTTTGGAGGTACACATCTGGCACATATCTGTAGTGTTTTTACATTAAGATGCAGTTTTGGAATCATGGTGTGTGTGTGTGTGTGTGTGTGTGTGTGTTTATTGGGAACGAGTATTGAATTTTTAAAAAGTTTTCAGCATTTATGCAGATCATAATGTGATTTTTCTCCTTAGATTTATGGTATTTTTTGGTAATAGATTTCCTATATTGATAGTATCTTGCATGCCTAGAACAAATCCTGCTTGGTTATTGCATATTATTTTCAGTGTGGTGATTAATTCTGTTTGCTAATAAATATTGAATATTTTTGCATTAATAGTCACAAATTGTATTAGTTGGTAATTTTATTTTTAAAAATTTGGACTATGTCATATTTAGTTATCAATGTTATATTTGCTTCGTAAAATGATTTCAAAAGTCCTTTATTTTCTATGATTTGGGTACAAGTTTTGTTATATTGGGACTATTTAGTTATTGACAGTTTGGTAAAATTTCATTGTGAAACCTTCTAGGCCAGCTGGTTTTTTGTACGGTATAGCCTGATAATTTCTCTCTTTTTATCTATGAAAATAAGCCCATTTAAGCTTTCTAAATGTACTTGAGGAATTTTGGTACACTGTATTTCTTAAACAATTATTTATTTGATAGAAGTTTTCAAATTTATTTGCATAGAGATATGCAAAGTAATTTCATGATTTTAAAGTTTTGTTTTAATGGCCGTTTCTTATTATTTCTTTGTATATTTGTGCTTTCATGCCCTTTTTCTTAATTAGGTGAACTAATGATATGCCTACTTTATCAATACTCTTCAAAGAACAAGGATTTTGATTTATTAATTAGATTTCTTGTATTTCTCTACTATATTATTTTTCACTTTTATCTCTTATTTTGTTCTTTTTTTTTTAAATTTATTTTTATTTTTTGTTTTATTTTTGAAGGAGAGAGAGACCGAGCATGAGCAGAGGAGGAGCAGAGACAGAGGGAGACATAGAATTTGAAGCAGGCTCCAGGCTCTGAACTGTCAGCACAGAGCCCGATGTGGGGCTCAAACTCACAAACTGTGAGATCATGACCTGAGCCAAAGTCGGATACTTAGCCGACTGAGCCACCCAGGTGCCCTTCTTATTTTGTTCTTTATGCTTCATTTTGTTGAACTTGATTGTTCTTTTAAAAAACATTTTCTGGAAGTAACCCTCACAATATTGTGGGCCCTCTTGCCATGACTTCATTCCCCTGAAGTTTAAAAAAATATACTTTTAGTTTGCAACTTAATTCATTAATTTTTATTATTTTATTTTTATGATATAAGTGTATATTACTTTTTTCTGATTATTGCTTAAATGTATCCGATAGATTTTGATTTTTTTCCTGATTACTGTTTGAATATATTCCACAGATTCTGATATGCAGTATTTTCATTATCATTACATTTTGGAAAATTTGAAATTTGGGGTTGTATTTCCCTTTTCCCTTAAGATTTGTTTAAAAGGAAAATTTTAATTCTCAGGTGAAAGAGTTTTCTTATTTAAAAAAAATTTTTTTTAATGTTTATTTAGTTTTGAGAGACAGAGAGAGAGACAGAGCATGAGTGGGGGAGGGCAGAGAGAGAGGCCGGCACAGAATCTGAAGCCGGCTCTGGGCTCTGAGCTGTCAGCACAGAGCCGGATGCAGAGCTTGAATCCATGAACCAGGAGATCATGACCCGAGCCAAAGTCACATGCATAAACTGACTGAGCCACCCAGGTGCCCCATCTTATTTTTAAATACTGTTATTAATTCCTTATTGCATGATAATTATACAGTGTTGTTTATATTATTTCTTCTCCTGTGACTTACTGATGCTTTCTTTGTGACCTAGCAGTTGATTCATTTTGTAAATGTTCCAGGTAGGCTTGAGGGGAAAATGTAATTTTCTCTTTTCGGGGTTTAATGTTTGATATGTTTCCATAAGATCTGTTTTACTGGGAATGTTATTTAAGTCTTCTATAGCTTCATTAATTTTTTGTCCCCTTGACCTGTTTTATGATGAGAGTAGTTTACTCAGGTACATTATTGGTGTGCTTTTGTTTATTTATTTCTACTTGCTTCTCCTGTAGTTTCAGCTTTATAAAGATGGTTGCTGTGTTATTTGGTATATAGATATTTGTAGATGTTATATCTCCCTTTTGAATTACAGCTTTTAGTATTAACAGAGGTCCTTTGGTTTCATTAATTTGTCTTTGGCTTGCACTCTACTTTGATATCAGCATGGCAAACAGTGTTTTCTTATTGATTTCCTTTGCCTGTTATGTCTGTATTTATCCCTTTGCATTTAGCCCTTCTGATTCACTGTTTCTCAGGTGTAACTTTTGTATGCATCACAGATTTGATATTTCTTTGTGAGTCATTTTTATTTTGAAAGATGAATTAAGCCAATTCACATTTGTTGATATGCTTGTTATATTCTCTATTCTATCATTTTATTTCAATTATAATTACCATATGATTTTATTATATTTTCTGTTTCTCTACCTTACATGTTTGCTTTGCTTTTTAATATTTAGTTTCTTTTGCTATTAGGAGTAGGTATTTCAGTGATAACCTTTTTACTTAAACACCTTTTTTTTTTTAAGATTATTTATTTATTTATTTTGAGAGAGAGATAGAGAGAGAGAATGAGCAGGGGAGGGGCAGAGAGAGGAGACAGAAGACTGAAACAGGCTCTGTGCTAGGCTCAAACTCTCAAGAGTGAGATTTTGACCTGAGCTAAAGTTGGATGCCTAACTGACTGAGCCACCTAGGTGCCCCTTAAACACCTTTTTAATGCCCTTCTCCACTGTTTTCTTAACTTTCATTACCTGATTTGTCAGTTTCTTTTTTTTTAAGATTTTATTTTTTAAGTAATCTCTACACGCAACATGGGGCTTGAAATCACAACCCCAAGATCAAGACTCCCACACTCTTTTGATTGAACCAGCCAGGTACCCCAGATATATCAGCTTCTAATGTATCCTTTGACTCCTCCCTTTTATCTGCACAATAAATGTTTTGAAGCTGTGGTCCACTGAGGCCTCTGAAACCCTTTCAGGGAGTTTGTGAGTCAAGCCATTTTCATAATAATACTGAGACATCATTTTGCTTTTCCATTCACATTTTCTCATGAATTCATATGAAAATTTTCCAGAGGCTGCCTGATACGTGATGATGTTATCACTGTGATGGCTAATGAAATGTGGGAAACACTATGACAATCCAGCTATCTTAAGCCACACCTAAGAGGGATTTTCAAAACTGTAGATGATGCCACTTTTGTCACTATATTTTTTTTGGAAAAGTATCATTTTTCTAAAAATGTTATTTATGTTACCATGTGATAGATTTATTCTAGTTATTTTTTAAATTTTTTTTAATGTTTATTTATTTTTGAGAGAGAGACAGACAGATCGTGAGTGGGGAAGGGCCAGAGAGAGAGGGAGACACGGAATCCAAAACAGGCTCCAGGCTCCAAGCTGTCAGAACAGAGCCCAACACGGGGCTCGAACTCACAAACCATGAGATCATGACCTGAGCTGAAGCCAGATGTTCAACCGACTGAGCCACCCAGGTGCCCCTCTTGTTATTTTTAAGTAAATAATCTCTCAGGTTTAATTGCTAATATGGAAAATATTGATATCTACAATTTAATAAACAAAAACCTTGTTAAGTTCTCAAAAATTTGAGAAGTGTAAAGGATTTCAGAGATCAAAAAATTTGAGAACTGCTTCTATGCAACATCAATGAATTGATTCTGTGTTTTACATGCCTTCTCCATTCCCTTTCACCTCTCATTTACTCATATTTCCTTCATCAGAATCTATAGCATTTTATATTATTCTACTCTTGCCTCTATTTTTTAAACCTTACATCTAAAACTAGATGTATTAAATCCTGCTACTCCTTTTGCCTAAATTTCCTCAGTCATAACTTGGATGAAATGCATCCCTTGGCAGTTTCTTCAAGAACTCATTGCTACAGTATTTCCCAAGTTCTTACATGTGTAAAGATTTTTTTTTAAGTTACTTTTTGTTTATGGCCTTCATACTGAAGAACAGCTTAGCTGGATATAAAATCCTTGGTTCACATGTTTCCCCCTTGAGTTTCTTGCAAATGTTGCTTGGTTCCTGCCTTGTTTTGTATGTGGCTCTTGGGAAGTCAGATTCTAGCTGAATTTTCTTGCTATTTTAAAATTTAAAATTTCTAGTACTTTTGCCTGACTAGAGACCTGAGTTTTGTTTTGTTTTGTTTTGTTTTGTTTTGTTTTAAATTTCTCTCAGGTTTCATTTCTGAGGGTTGATCATTCTGGGTAAATTTTCCCAGGTAGCTGGTGGGCCTGTTTAATATGTGGATTTCGATTTTCTAAAATTTCTCGAAACTTTTCATGGATTATATTTTAAAATATTAATTTTATTCCATTGTTTTGTTTTTATGTGTAATTGGATCTCCTTTGCTCATCTTTCATTTAAACTACCCTCTTTTTGATCTTTTAAAAATGTTTTTATCTTATGGTTATTATCTTGGTTGTTTTTCCATTTCCTTTCCTTTTATTAAATGTTCATCCAATTATAAACTTCCTAGGGCAACTTGCAGTTTTCTTTTTTATTTTGAGATGAGTTTTTTTCTTTTTATTCTATTTCATTTCATCAGCTTTTACTTTATTCTTCCTGTTTTATGTCCATCTGGTTCCTTAGAGTTTGATAATCTGATTCAGGTGTTTTTCATATTCTCCTATGATTGCTTGAAAATACTGGATTTGGTTTGGAGTATTGTGCTATATAGTTTCTTTTGCTTTGCTGTTGTTTTGAGGGTGGTGTGGGAGAATGTTCACCAGTTTCAATGTCTCAATTTTAAATTTCAGTTTTATTTTTCCAAATTTGTATAAATGTAGACTGTCTTGGAGTCTCTATTTTGTGGATCGGATTGGCAATTTGGAAAGATTGCAAGTTGTTTATTTTGGGAACTTCCTCTTATGTTTGTGAAGTGAAATGCAGCATCTTTAATGGATATCTTTTTTTTTTTGCAATATATGAAATTTATTGTCAAATTGGTTTCCATACAATACCCAGTGCTCATCCCAAAAGGTGCCCTCCTCAATACCCATCACCCACCCTCCCCTCCCTCCCACCCCCATCAGCCCTGTTTGTTCTCAGTTTTTAAGAGTCTGTTATGCTTTGGCTCTCTTCCACTCTAACCTCTTTTTTTTTTTTTTTTCCTTCCCCTCCCCCATGGGTTTCTGTTAAGTTTCTCAGGATCCACATAAGAGTGAACACATTTGGTATCTGTCTTTCCCTGTATGGCTTATTTCACTTAGCATCACACTCTCCAGTTCCATCCACGTTGCTACAAAGGGCCATATTTCATTCCTTCTCATTGCCATGTAGTACTCCATTGTGTATATAAACCACAATTTCTTTATCCATTTATCAGTTGATGGACATTTAGGCTCTTTCCATAATTTGGCTATTGTTGAGAGTACTGCTATAAACATTGGGGTACAAGTGCCCCTATGCATCAGTAATGGATATCTTTCTATCTGTTGATGATCTTTCTGTCTATCTGTCTGTATCTATCATAGCTGGAAAGTTGCTGGGTATTTCCCAATTTGAAAATTTGTTTTTGTCTTGTAGGATACCAAATTTCCTTCACAAGCTTGCTTTTTTCCTCACCATCCCAGACTCTAATGTGTTTCTTTTCCCTTGAGATGTTGTATCTTCCTGAGGTTGCCATCTGGGCTCCTGCGCACCTTTACATCTCTTTTCTGTAGTCATTCTTTTGTTGTTGTTGTTGTTAATTTTTATTTAAGTAATCTCTACATGAAACGTGGGGCTTGAACTCAAAACCCTGAGATCAAGAGTCACATGTTTTTCTGACTGAGCCAGCCAGTTGTGACAAAAATTTGTGACAAATGACTTCTTCTTACTGAGTTTTGTCACAATTAGTATGGACTTTCTGTTTCCAGAGGTGATTTTAATCAATCTTAGGCAACTACACCCCTGTTGGAGGAGAACTTCAAGAGGATATGACCTTTGGTTGACCTTTGGGCTGGAACCCAGGCAATCAGAGGTTCCTCCCTTCCTCCCACCTCTTCCACAGCTGAAGCTGTTTTCCAGGGCACAGCGTTGAGAGAGCAGTGAGCTCTTGAGAACATCTGCTGAATCCAATTAAGGCCTCTATATAAACTCTTAAGATGGGGGAGGTGCGTGTGGATGATTTCTATTTTTGCAGTGTTTGTGAGAAGCTGCATAGGTGAGTTGTCTTGTTTGTTAAATTTTCTACCTACCCATGACGAGTGGCCTGTACCTGCCTCTTTCTTCAGTTTCTCCTTGCCTTCCATGTACAAGGCCAGTATCCCCTTCTCTCTCCTTCCCCAGTTTTCTTGGGCTTTCTCACTCTCTACAAATGCTTGCTGGGGGAGCTAGTGCTCTTAGTCTGGTAGTTAGGCTGAAGTGTTGGGTTTTCTGTGGTTTTATTTGTTTTTCCAGTTAATCTGTGTAGCTTGTTTGAAAAAATTGTAGAGTGATTCTTATTTAGGTGTTGCGCTTATCTTGGGCCCACCCAGAAACAGAAATTCTTAAATGTGACTGAACTGGATCACACTTCTTCCCCTCATAATATATGCTTTTTAGTTTACTTAATCTCTACACCAAACATAGTGTTTGAACTCGGGACCCAAAGATCAAGAGCCACATTCTCTACTGACTGAGCCAGTCAGGTTCCCCATATATGCTTTTGTTACTTTATTTTGTTTATGAATTCCAACAAACTTTTTTCAGTTAACACTATAGTTTTGTTGCCTTTATATCTCAAACCTATCAAGAGTCTTTTTATATAGCATTACGATGTTTTTATAGTTTGATTTTTCTCCATGCAGTGAACAAATTTTCCCATTACCTTCCCTTAAACAATTCTTTTCTTACTTGCATTTTGTCACATATGAGGTATTCATATACACATAAGTGTTTCTAAGAGATTTACTCTGCTCCATTGGTTTATTTTATTATTATGGCTTTAGAGTGTGTCTTAGCATCTGCTTGCCAGCTTTTTAGTTTTTGTTTTAAAGTTGACTGAGCCACACATAGACCTATATGTTTTTGTTCGATGTAAATTTTGAAGTAAATACTATCTCTTAATGTTGAAGTTGAAAGTTGGAAATTGACAGATTAGTGATGGAAAATTTTCCATGTAAAAAACTGTCGGAACTTCCATGTATTCTGAACATCTTTAATGACCTTCGTTAGGTTTTAAAATTGTTTTCTAGAAGGGTATTGAGTTTTTACTGCTCAGCTTAATTCCTAAGTTACCTTCTATTTTTGTTGCGTATCTTCTATTCTCGAATTGGTCATTGCTGATGTTGACTAATACTATTGATCTTTGTAGGTCAATCATGTATCAGCAGAATTGTTAAGCTCTCTTATTTATTATAATAGTTTGTCTCTAGATTACGTTGGTTCTTCTAAGTAGAGAGCCTCTACTTTATCTACTTTGTCATTTTGTACTTTTGGGTGAGGAGCATGTGTGTGCAAGCAGGGAAGGGGCAGATAGAGAAAGAAAGAATCCCAAGGTAATGACCTGAGCTGAAATGAAGAGTTGGGACACTTAACTGACTGAGCCACCCAGGCATCTTGTATATGTGGATATTTTAAAAAAAAGTTATTTTGGGGAAAGTGTAAGTTGGGGAGGGGCATGGAGAGGGAGGCACAGGATCTGAAGCTGGCTCTGTGCTGACAGGCTTACAGTGGTGACCCTGATGTGGGGCTCAAACTCAGGAACCATGACATCATGACCTGAACTGGAGTCTGACGCTCAACTAACTGAGCCATCCAGGTGTCCCTGTGTGGATATTTTTAATGTAGTAGTCTGTTAAAACCATGGAGAAAATACTCGGCCTCCTCTCTGACCAAGGGAGGAGAAACATGACCCTTAAGTCCTCTTATGTGTATAATTTCTCTTCATTTTAATAGCCGGGTGGGCTGACAAAAATCCGTGTTTATTTTAGTTATTTGACTTGAATTTTAAAATTTTTGTTATTTATTACACAGTGGATTATTGTAAATTAAAGAAGTAATCAAAACATTTAAATGAATTATTTAAGTGAATAAATAATGAGTGAATTATTCCCAGCCTATGATTCAAATGACCTAGAACTACAGGGGGAGACACTGAGATTTCCTCTCCCTGCCTCCACTTCCTTCCTCTGCAATAAACCATGTTCTGTGCATCCTTTTATCCCTTTTCTTTATATTTAAATCCATATGTATGTGTTACACCACTGCTTCATTTACTTCTTAAATCTATTCTTCCTTGTAATAAAACCCACATAACAGTGGCTTTTAGTGTGTTCACAAATTGAGCCATGTCTGGCAACCATGAATAACATTTCCATCATTGTGAATTTGTGTTGTCTGAATATTTCATTGTAAATGGAATTAAGCAATATGTGGTCTTCCTTTACTTCACTGCACATGACTTTTTAAAATAAGTATTAATGGGATCCTTCTTCTTTCTCTTAAATGTTCTTATTTTCATTTTTATATTTTTCTTAGATGTTTCAAACCTATCTTACATGTTTCTGAGTAATTCTTTTAAAAACAATAAAATCTATACAGACCAGACGCATCATCTTTGATTCATGCATTCTGTTACTGATGGATATATGTTGTAGCTGGTCATTGTTGACAAAAATCTCTTACTGAAATTGGTTGATAAATGCATTGTGCATATGTAAGGCCTAGTCTAGAGGGGGAATCTACAAAATGGAAATAATACTGCCTTCCTTTCAGTTACTGTGCAGGTAAGACAAGCCAATACCCATGCTTTGAACTATGCCTGGCAAATAAACTCCGAAATGTTAGCTATCATTAATCTTACAAAAATACGCAGTAGCCTAGAAAATATTTAGAATAGTAAGTATGAAAAGCAACCCAGTAAAACAGTGTACAACCTTTGGCGATAATTTTGTGAAAGCTACATATGCTTGTGAATAAAAAGTGAAAGGAAATAATTTGTGTGTGAACAGAACCGATTTGCTATGATGGTGGTATTACGGGTTGCCTTTTCATATTTTCAAAGTGTCTTTAATGTTACATCTGTATAGCATTAAAAAGAAATGCAGAGAGAGAAGAATTCTTGCCCTTCAAGATGAGAAAGAGGTTCCCAAGCACCCTGAGGTTGGGGTCCCTACCCAAATCAATGTGTCTATTAAAGGGATGAGTCAAGACCATCCATCCATTCATTCAACACGTATCAGTTGAGAGCCCATTGTGTGTGATGCAGTGTGAGAGAGAGAAACTATGTGAACAATGGGGAAGATCTTGGGTTTTGCATTTTAATAACAGTCTTAGACTTAAGCCAACAAATGAGTAAACCAGCAAAGTGTTCCTGGGGAGGAACATTTCAGAAGAGTGAGCTTCACTTGAAGTCTGCAAAGCAGGAACCAGCTTGATGGGTGTGAAGTAGAGGGGAAAAAGGCCAGTGATGGTACATAATGGTGGGTGAAATGGGAGCAGAAGGAGGTCTTACAGGAAAACAGGCATCAGATCATGTAGGACTTTGTAAGCTAGGGCAGGAAGTTAGAATTTGCTTCTAAGTGTGATGGGAAGTCCTGAAAGGTTTAAAGTAGGAAAGAGTGACTTGGTTGAGTCTCTGTTTAAAAAAAAAAAAAACTTTGGGGGTGCCTGGGTGGCTCAGTTGGTTCAATGTCCGACTTCAGCTCAGGTCATAATCTGACGGTTCATGGGTTCAAGCCCCGCATGGGGCTCCGTGCTGACCCCTCGGAGCCTGGAGCCTGCTACCGACTCTGTGTCTCCCTCATTCTCTTCTCCTCCCCTCTTTGCACTCTCTCTCAAAAATAAAAATAAACATTAGAAGAAAATTAAAAAAAAAACTTTGAACTGGCTGCTCTGTGGGAAATGGATTTTAGGGAGATCAGTAAGGGGGGGTATGACAATGGGCAAGAAATGATGGCTCAGGTTAGGTTAGGGGTAATGGAGAAGGAGAGAAAGTGTTGTTGGGATTCTTGGCAAGATAGTTTCGTCTACCATTGAATTGATTGTGGGACATAAAGAGGAAAAAAAACCCAAAGATAACTTGGAGATTTTTTTTTTTGGTTGAGTAATTGAGTGGGTGTTAGATCTGTATAGCATTAAAAAGAAATGAGGAGAGAACTTTTGCCCTTCAAGATGAGGGCAATCTAGTAATTCTTACTAGATTACCAGCCAGAAGTGACAAGTAGAGATTCGATGATGATTATGGATTGCCAGGAGAGATCTAGAAGACCTTAAAATAGATGTGGTATTGAAAGCCAGGGATTTGGGCGGGCTTTCCTAGAGAGAATATGTAGATAAAAAGAGTCCCAGTCTTGGACTTTGAGTGATAGAGGTATGATGTCTGATTTCACATGGATCCAGGAGCTTTCCCTGCACCAGTCTCCCCAAAATCAGAAATTCCATAAGTAGAAAATGATTCTTATGTTCCCGTTAAAGTCTAACGACCTGGGAGAGATGTTACAGGAAGCCATATGATTATACTTGGCAATGACTGTGGCTCTGTGCCTCATGAGGTATTAGGAAAAAGGAGAGAGGACAGCCCTAAGTCCATGAGGAAGCAGCACTAAGCGCTCAAATTCATTGTGGGCAGAATGAGGTTAGAGAGGGCATTGGTGGGCCAGTAAAAAGCACACACCAAAAATGGAGACTCAAGGTCTAAAATCAGACCTCTGACAAACAGGGTTTTCTCAGTATGATCTTGGAGTCGGCTCAGGAACTGTCAGCTGTCCTTACTCCTTGGGATCAAGGGATGGGGAAGCTTTTTCTTTCACTTGCCCTGGCAGAGAGCATGGCATCTCCAAACTTGTGTGGTGGTTTTCTGCACATACCTGGCAGCAGCTGTAGACCATGTCCTTGATGCCAGTATGGGGAATTTTCCACAAAAGCACACAAGGATTTGTCCCACCCGACTGAGAAGGCTGTTTTTCTGGATGGATCTCTATTTATGCATGAGGGAACTTGGCACTGGCGAAGCGGTAGCTTATTTCTCTTTTTTGTTTGGTTTTATTTTGTGCTTCAGAAATAGAACAGATTAAGCATTACTTGCTTTTGAAGGCTCCAGCTCTCCCTACAGCATGACTTTAAATTCTGTTCTCCCCAGGCGAGAACGTGGAAAAACATCTCCGCTAGCTTTGGTTAAAAGCAATGCAAATGCAGGGCATACTTGGGAGGGATTTTTTTAGTTTAATTTATATGTCTTTGAAAATACGTCTTCCTACAAAAAAATAAAGGCTTGTTGTAAAGAAAATGAAGCAAATGAGACAAATATGAAGAAGAAAGAAAAAATGAACTTGGGTGATAATTAAAATGATGAACTAAAACTATGCTAGAACTGGAAGGACCTTTCAAGATAATGGAACTAAACTTGAACTATTCTGTGAAGGCTGAAACTGGGGCCCAGGGAAGGGAAGGGACTTGCTCAAGGTTCCCCAGCTAACAGTAAGAGTTAAGATTCTTTTCTTTCTTGATGCATCTTGTTTTATTGTATCAGGGGTTTCCAACCTTTTGTGGACTTGGTAGTGAGGAGACTCTTGAAGGCAAATATTCATTACAAGCCAGGTACATACCACAGGGCATGGTCTGGATGGAAGGGAGCTGGTGGGGAGCTGGTGGGGAACTGCTGCTACAAGCCCACCCTAGCCACCCATGACCCCCAGAATTGTTCGCAGACACCCCTTTTCCTGGAACCATGCTGGATATATTTAATAATCATTTATTGGTTAACAGTTGACTGAATGTTTGCTATGTGCCAAGTCCCTTTTGAGGTGAAAGGAATAAAACCTGGAACAGAACAAAGATGTATAGAGTGCATGCTGTCTGTATTCTGCTGGTCTCCAATGGCCTTTTCCACCCCTTCTGTGCATTTTGGGTTATCCCTTACTGGAATCTGACAACATCTGAAAACATCCTGAAAGTCCTATTTTTTTTTTTCTGACTTGATTTGAATATAGTTCAGTCTTGCCTTGTTTTGAAAAGATGGACATTTCTCAGTGTTGATTCAGAGCCTCCATTGCTTTTTAGCTGACTGAGGGCTTAGCAGTTGCCCTGAGACTAATTTCTGTGTGCACTTTTATTACAGATGAGGAACGTGACGATTCCAAAGCTGCCATTTCAGCATTTTTTGGGCAAACCTCCTAAGGATGCTACACATCCTTAATTAAAAGAGGTTAAATAAATGTAATTTCTGACAGAAAACATTATGGATCCCACATCTCTTGTGCCCTAATGTAGCCTATCAAAAGCTTGAATGTATAAAATAGAAATGACTCTGTTTCTGACATCAGTTGTAAGCTCCATTCCTAAAGGTCCCCTGAACCATCTTCCACATTGACTCTGTGGTTCTCCACCTCCTTTGAGCTCCCCACATGAATGCAGGAAGGGCAGATCTAGAGGTGTTGGGGTCCTTGGGGTCCAATCCTGGCCCTCCCCCTAACGGGCTGTGGATTGTGGGCAAGGTATTTCCTTGAGTCTCAGGTTCCTCACCTATATATTAATACAGTGGGTATGAAACTGGGATCATTGTGTGATTAAAAGAAACATAATCCTATTCCAGTGGCACAATGCTTGGCCCACAGGCACTGAGTATAGGTTGTTTCCTTCCTTCTAATCTGAAGAATCAGTTTCTTAGGGCATTGAATTTATTGGGCCTGTGACTCACCTGGTGGTTTTCAAAATGCAGATTCTGAATCCGCAGGTGTGAGGGTGGGGCCTGAAACTTTGCATTTGGAATAGGCCCTAGGACATGAATGTTGAGTGACTTTACAGTAGATCTTTGTTTTTTTCATCGAATAAAAATTTTTAAGTTTATTTTGAGAGGGAATGATAGAGTGATCGAGTGGAGCAGAGAGAATCCCTCAGGCTCTGCACTGTCCATACGGAACCTGATGTGGGCTTCGAACTCTCAAACTGCGACTTGATGGCCTGAACCGAAACCAAGAGTTGATGATTAACTGACTGAGCCACCTAGGTGCCTCTACAATGTTTGTTTTTAAATACAATATATTAGTATATTAGACTCGAGAAAAAAACTTTGCAGAATTTGCCCCCAAATAATAGCCATTATTAACTCATTGGTGTTTAAGGGCATTTTTTTTAACTGTTCTAGAATAAAGATACCACATTTTTTGTAACTTTAAAGGCTCATAACTTTGAGTTAAAAATCACATTTTTTTAAAACTGGCCTATTATAATATGAAACATCTGCAGATTTTACTTGATATCAAGTAAGAGAAGACTGGTTTTGTTTAATGTTTTGTTTCCTGGCATCAACTATCGCTATTGGCATTCAGAAAAATCACTCATTTATTCACTTAAATATTTTAAGTATCAACTATGTGAGAATACACAAAAGCTCTTGCAGTCATTTATTTTACCTTCTGCATTGGTTGGGGTGGGGGTGGGGTAGGAACCCAAACATAATATACAAGTAAAATTCCACCAAGAGTTACTGAACACTGTGTATATGCTCGGTCCCAGGCTGTGAGCTAGGGATGCTGAACTTGACCAAGTATAAAACCTTATAGTCACAATACTAATTTGGCCCTTTACAGGTGAATTCTCTTGACCCCCTGCTCCTAACCATGATGTCATCTGAAAAACTAACTTGAGAATTTGAGGAAAAATGTCCTAATTGCGTTCTTTTTAAATAAGAAAAGACTCTTGGGGGATTAAGCCCCCCAGACTCTTGGACTCTTGGGGACTCAGTGGATTAAGCCTGGACGCTGGGTTTTAGCTCAGGCCATGATGTCCCAACAGTGAGTTGGGACATGCACACTGTGCCTTTAAGATTTAATACATTTAATGCTTCAGAGGAATCACAAGAAGACATTTTGTGACATTTGAAGCTGTTTTGATTTCAGCTGCCAGTTATCTGACACTCCAAAATAAAAATGACTAAAAATTTGCAGCCTACTTTACTTCTAAGTTCACATAGGCGAACCTGTGATTCTCCTGATGCCCCTTACATGCAAAGATGGTTTTAGAGATGTTGGGGTTTGCAAAGCAATGAAAAATGAGAAATTCCGGTCTTTGGGTTTTATTAACAAAAATAGCATTCATGCCTCTTCGCAAGCTCAAACATAGAAATCTCCATTTTAAGTCTAAAGGAAGTCTCACTTTCAATTACAATCCACAAGAACTCAAGTATTTGCTCATTGAAGAAATCTTGACTCAAAACCTACTACATGCCCGGCATTGCTATTGCTTTCAGAACGGTTACATTCCAGATGTCAGCAATCTATTTAGTATTACTTCTCACCAGTGATAGTTTCTTTTTGTCATCTCTATATCCAACGTGGAGCTCAAACTCATGACCCTGAGATGAAGAATCATGTGCTCATCTGACTGAGCCAGCCAGGGGCCCCAAATTTTTCACTTTGAAGTGAGATCAAACAAGTATGTCCCTATTATCTTGGAGTTTTGTAGTGTACTGAATACAGAATTCAAGCACGGATATAAAAAATTCTACCATTAAAATCATACAGAATGTGCATAGAAGCCTATAGAGAATAACGGGATCCTTCCTTCCATTTGAAGACGGAGAAATCTTAATTTTTTTTAATGTTTATTTCTGACAGAGCATGAGCGGGGGAAGGGCAGAGAGAGAGGGGACACAGAATCCAAAGCAGGCTTCAGGCTCTGAGCTGTCAGCACAGAGCCTGACGCAGGGCTCGAACACACAAACTGTGAGATCATGACATGAGCCAAAGTCGGACGCTCAACCGACTGAGCCACCCAGGCGCCCCTGAAGACGGAGAAATACTCTTGGGGGAGGTAGGATCTGTGGTGAGAACAAGAGCAGAGCAAAGGTAGGTAAGTTATTCATACCCAACATTCACACCCTGAAAGGCTAAGAATTTGGGTAAACTGGGAACAGGATGGAGTATTTAACATACCTAAGTTGGATGTTATATTATCTCTCTACACATACACACTTACCAATAGCCCAGCTGAGCCTGGAAAAACAGCCAACATAGCCACTGGCCCAGAAAATGGCAAATATGGGATCAAACTCAGGCTGGCTCAATGGCCAAAGTTTTTCATGGTCTCATCACAGGCATCCCTTGCCAGATCCTCAACCCTAAGGAAACAGGGCAATTTTTGAAACCCTTCCTACCTCCGATTTTAGTTGCTGGGACACTGTCTTTAAAAATAATTATTTTGACAGAGAAAGGGAGAGACAGTATCCCAAGCAGACTTCACACTATCAGCCCAGAGCCACACATGGGGCTCGAACTAATAAACTGTGAGATAATGACCTGAGCCAAATCAATAATTGGTTGCTTAACCAACTGAGCCACTCAGGTGCCCCCACACCTGTCTTTTAAACTAAGCTCAGCCCCATACTCTCCACAACTCTGGAAACTCGGTCACCCCACCCTCATTCACACAGTTGCTTCATGAACTCTCCCTTACTTCACGTGGTCCAGCCAGAATTCATCAGGATGCTTTCTGTGGCTTAAAAGGGGGCCAGGCTGGAGAAACAGCCCCATACCATAATATAAGGATAGGACGGATAAGAGTACACAGTTCGTGGAAGACGAAAGAAACCTTTCCAAAACAGTCCCACATGAGGGAAGGAATGGTCTCAATGATGTTATTCAAGACATTCCCTACATTCCAGAGCACCCAAGGAAACTTCAGCTAAATTTCGAAGGAGAGTTCTTGGGCTCGAATCCTACATACATTAGAAAAATTTGTAAAGGTAGAGCTTAAGGACACAAGTAACTTAATAGATTGATAAATTATTTCCCTGTATTTCAAGAGACATCAAATACTGTAAAATGAGCCAGTCACTCATCTTTCAACCCTGACAAAAATGTACACTAACCACGCAAACACGAAGCTAGGTCTTAATTGCGGGCGATATTTACCATTTCTTTACTTTCCACAAGGCACCTGCTGGCCATCAAGTAGCAAATGGGTTAAGAGCCAGTGTTTATGTTGTACTTTTTATGTTACAAGCTCTAAGTGTTTTATTTATACTTAATTGTATTTTGCAACACCTTGTGATGTAGGTCCTAGTATTACCTCATTATACAGATGAGGGAACTGAGGCGCCAGCAAATTAAATAACTTGGTGGAAGTCCTATAGCTAGTGACTAGTAAGACTGGGATTTGAACCAAGGCAGTTAGGCTCCCACATCCATGTTATTAATCTCAATTTTTGATGCCTCCAAATATTGCTTTTATGAGTGGGTTATTTTTTTCTCCTCTCATATCACTAAATCATGAACGTCTTCCCAATGGTTCTGCATTCTCTTACAATATTATTTGGAAAGGCTAAATAGTGTTTGAGTACTTGAGCACTCTAATTTTTTTTATTTAAAAGAAAAGTTAGAGGGCACCTGGGTTGCTCAGTCAGTTAAATGTGGTTTTGGCTTGGGCCGTTATCTCACGGTTTCAGGCTCTGCGCTGACAGCATGGGGCCTGCTTAGGATTCTCATTCTCTCTCTCTCTCTCTCTCTCTCTCTCTCTCTCTCACCCACCCCCTCTCACCCTCTCCCTTCCGCTCCCCCTCCTCCACTAGTACTGTCTCCAAATATAAAAAACTTGAAAAATATTTTTAAAAAAATGTTAGGAATTATACTATTTTTTTCTACTATGAACAATTCTACAATAAAGCAACTGGAAGGCAAATCTTTTCACACCTGTATGATGGTTTACTTTAATTTCTCAACCTGGTATCTAAAGTTCAACTTGAGTATATATGGTAATTTAAGGAATTTACGGGGATCAAGTTTTTAATTTTTTTTTTAACATTAACTTATTTTTGAGAGACAGAGCATGAGCAGGGGAGGGGCAGAGAGAGAGGCAGACACAGACTCCGAAGCAGGCTCCAGGCTCTGAGCTGTCGGCACAGAGCCTGATGTGGGGCTTCAACTCACAAACCTCAAGTTCATGACCTGAGCCAAAGTGGGACGCTTAACCGAGTGAGCCACCCAGGCACCCCTATGGGGAACAGTTTTGAAACAGACTTTTTTACACATCTGGAGTAGTAGGCAGCTGCCTCGTGAATGTCTTCAAGTGAGGTCTGCCTGTATTTTCTTGTATCCAGTGGTTGCTTCTCATGAAAATAGGGTTGGTAACCAACCACATACAAGTGAAAATGTGTTCCTACATGGAGGCATTCTGTAACTATGGGACGAGCCCTAAATGATAATGGAGAATTCAGAATAAAAATTGAGGTAAAGACTGAGCAAGTCAAGTAAACCATATCTGTATACTTAACACTACATGCAGATTGAAGTGCCTTTCAGTCCAAACAGAAGATTTTGCTTTATGGAGACGCAGAGCTAATTAATCTACATCAAATCGTTTTTTAAATCCTTGTCTTCTGGATAATTCAAACTCACTATTGCAGGAATTAATCTGTCTCTCCTTAGCCATTTGTAACTGTTGACCTGACAAGCATTTACTTTTTTTTTTTGGTAGTATAAAGTGTTGATGGTGCAAAATTAACATCATTAGACAAAATGTCATGCTTAGGGTGAAAACACTGAACATTTTTACCTCCTGAAGTGTCAGCCCAAACTCCTGTGATTGATGCATGGTGCAAGTACTCCCCTTGCTGATACTAAAAAACATACAGCATATGGGCCTGAGGTCTTGGAGTGTGTGTGCGCATGTATGTCTATATTTGCTTGTATGTATACATACAAGCTTGCGGAACTGGCTGGACAGGAAAACGTAGAAAGTTTTATCCGGACAACTAAAGCCTTCAAAAATATTCAAGTGCAGTTGTAAAATTCATTCAGTAATCGAACAGGCATTTATTAAGCACGTTGTGTCTGTACTATAGTAAATGCTGGAATACAAGGGTAAAAGAGAACCTCCTAGATTTCATGGTATTCTGGAAACACTAGCCAGATAAAGGAGTAATTGGACACCATGTGATATTTGTCACGAATGATAATAAATGCAAGGAATGGCATTATCCTGCATCAGGGAAGAAGTTTAGAGCAAATAGCACAGGGGAGGGCCCACTGGTGTTAGGCTTTGACGAATGTCTTTATCAGGTAGCCAGGGTGGGACCTGGTATCCTAGACAGAGAGGAAAATGTTTAAAGACACAGAGTTAGAGAACAGCATGAACTATTCAAGAAATTTCAATCCCCAGAGCAGCTGGAGTCCAGGGAAGCTGAAGTCCTACACAGGCAGCCTATATTCTGGTTATCCTTGGGCTCCAGAAATGGACAACTGACTATATGCAACAATAGGCCACCTTGGTGTGAAGCTTTTAGCACCCTGGGAGAAACTGATGAGTCAGAGATAATTTCTGAAGCTGCTTGGAATTCTGTTAGGATTGATTGACTTGGGATTAGTCCTGGCTCTACTGACCACTTTTCTGAGCATGGATATTCACAGAAGGACATTTGTCATAGTCTCTTTATTCGTCACCAGCTGTGCACGGTTCTGCACTAGCTACCGTGCCGTGTGTGGTACATAGTAGGTACATGCTACATGTTTGTTGACTGGAATATTGGATGGTTGTAAAGATGAGAGCTTGTACTTTAAGGAACCTCAAGTCTTCTTGGAGAAATGAATTGTAAACATGCAAAAGATTCAGAATGCAAGATAGGAGTAACTGTTATCTATAAAAGAGATAAAAAAAGATGAGTATAAAATCCAAAAGAAAAGCCATGCTTCATTATTATGCACAGAGATACCATGTAGCTCCCTAAAATGGGTAAGAACACCGTATTCTGTATGTAGAATATGGTGCACAGCTCAGTAATAAGTCCTCAAATAAGACATGAATGAACTACAGTTATCAGCATTGTCAAGCCAGATAGAGCATTGTCTCTGCAATTACTTTCTTACAATAAATGTGTGAGCATAAGATTACTGGGTCAAGGGTACTGAGCATTTTTAGACATTAATCCATATTGCAATGTGATTTCCAAAATAGCTATGCCAATTTACACAGTCATATACAGTACCCAAATGCACATGATTTATCATAACTTTGTTAGAGTTGGTTATTGTCATTTTTAAGATTATTTTTTAAGGGGCAGCTTAAGATGAGATCATTCTCCTTGTAACTTGCAGTTCTTTGCTTACTAGTGAATTTAAACAATTTTCATTTTGTTTAATAGTGGTGTATTCTATTGTATGAAGACATTTACCCGCTGGTGCTGTGATCCAAAAGGAGGACAGGAAAAGGTTTTCTGCAAATGGAGAAAGAGCGCAGAGACAGATGGAAGGCAATGGTGTTACATTAGTATGTTTTTGTATTTTACTATTTTTTTGGTAGTAAATGAAAGGAAACCTCACTTCAAAGGATACACACACACACACACACACACATATATATATATATATGTATGTGTGTGTGTGTGTGTGTGTGTGTGTGTGTGTGTGTGTGTGTATAGGCATCTAATGGTTTACCTTAACTGAAAATTCCAGACAGTACGTTTGGCTTCAGTTGTAGTTCAGGACTCCAGTAACGTCACCAGGACACACTTGTGGGTTCTGGGCTTTGCATTTTGTTGTGACAGACCCATACTCAAATACGCTTTCCACCTGTGGTTGCTATGTAGCTGCAGCAGTTTGCAAACATCACGTGGCCTGGAGAATGTGTCATTCTGACTGGCTCAGGTCTGTGTCACGTGCTCCTCTGCTAGGCTAACCTGGTATTTCACCCTAAGAGCTAAGGTGAGAGAAGAGGTGGAATGCCCACAGGGGAAACTAGAAGTAAGGGGAATGGGAGTTAACTTATTCCACCTGTATGTGGCTTCTCACTGAGCCTGATTAAACTGAACCCTTCCAGTACGTGAAAGTAGGGCTGCCATGATTCTTCCAACATCCAGATTCTTCCCTTGTATGTTAGCTTGCCAGAATGAGTTCCATTTCCTTCTTTTGCTTCCCTTTCCTTGGAAACGGAAGGTTGCAGATCTTGGAGGTAGTGGTCAGTAAGCTCTTGTCTCTCAGCAGCAGGTGTCTATGTTGCTCAGCTTTGTGATAGTGGGGTTGGGAGTCTGCTGACTGCATTCCTCACATGGCTTCTTGGGAGGCTCTACTGGTCAGGGAGGGGAGTCAAGAATGTGTGAAGCTGGAGGAGGAAGAAGGGCCTTGCTCTCACCTGTTGATGGAATGCAGCAAACTTCCTCACCTTCCCAGTGATAGTTCTAGGAGCAGCTGTTGGCTCCAGTAGTTCGTCTAACCCTGAGCAGCCTGTCTCAGGGTGCCATCTCAGAAACTTGTGCACCTGCCAACCAGCCTTTTTTGGGAAGTCTAACTCCCAACTCTGCTGGATCTTCTCAACTTCCAACCATGCAGCATCCTCTTCAGAGAGTTAGGCAGGAACTCTCCAGTGCCCCTCCTCTCAGTTTACACGTTTTGATAATGCCACTTTCTTGGCTTCTGCAGCCCTTGAAGCGATCATTGCTTCCTGCACTTAGGACATTGATCCCTCCATGTCTCCTTCTGGTCTTTGTATTTTCCAACATTTGACTCGTAATTCTTTACAGGAAGATATCTTTGTTAAAATAACTAGTGTAGTTTGTTTCCTGACTAGACCCTGACAGAAGCAGTCACAGTCCACTCACATTATCTAACCATCATTCAAAATGAGCCTGAAGATCATCCTGATGGGGAATTAATACTGGCTTCCCATTACGCTTAGGAGAAAGTCTAAGTGCTCAGGGCCCTGCCTGATTTTATAGCTGTATCTCTTGCTGTCCCAAGCTTGCACTTTAAGCTCTTAGCACATGGAGCTCTTTGATGTTTTTCCAGTGTGTTACCTACACTGTCACCTTCAGGCCATTGAATTCCTTCTGCTAAGGACCCTGAGAACTTCTCCCCTTTTATCTGGGTAACTCTCACATATCCTTCAGGTGCCAGCTAGGTGTCATTTTCCTTGGGAAGGCTTTATTGATTTCTCTCCCCTTCCCATGGTATCCTGTGCTTTCCTTTTAAAGGTATTCATTTAACTGTTAGATGGCCTATTTCCCCCACTGGACTGCAAGCTCCTTGAAAGTGGTACCAAGAATTTAATAGGTAACTTAAATAATTGACAAAGACGTCGTTAGAAAATAACAGTGCTTTCATTTTACTTTCTTGGAGCAAGGACAAAAATTCAGCCACCATTTCTGCTGATGGAAGTCACGCCCTAAATGATTACAGAGGGTTTCATCTTCCATCCAAAGGACAAGCTAATGTTGTGAAAATTGCCAAAGTGGGACTCAAGGGCAACAAACAAGATGCCTTCAAGACCTGAGATGTCTCTGAGGCTGCCACATGTCACTCCAGTGATGGAGGTGGATAGGGATCAGCTATTGATTCACCGGGTTAAAAGCCTTGCCATCACCCTCAGCAGCTGAAGGCATTGTGTCAAAGATAAGCTGGAGAAGAAAATGCAGCCTTGTCAAGTCTTTACACATATGATTTCCGGATACTGATGAGAGGCATTGGATCAGAGGGGACGGCTGAATGTGCCTTCTTTCCTGAGACTGCACCATGTGATGAAAGAACAAGAGCGTTGAGAGTCAGAACTTAGTTCAAATCTTGGTTTTGCCAATAACATTAGGGTCCAGGAGAGATTGTTTGATCATTAATCTGTGAAATGGAGCTTATGGCATCCATGTCACTTAGTTGATTTATTTGAAGAGAACAAAAAGAAGTAATTGATGGGAAAGTACCTAGCACAGAATTAGGAAATACTGGTATTTGTGGAAAATGATTGGATTGGCAGAGCTGATCCCATGCAAGCATTCATCTGTCCATTCAAAAAACATCATCGAAGGTATCTTAAATGCTACTGATATATAAGCAAATAAATTTAATGCTCTTCTCTTTATGGAGTTTTCGTGGGAAGGAGCAAATCTGAAAAGGTAACAAAATACATAAACAGAAGAGTGACAGTTTTGTCATTTGCCTTAGTATTGTTCTTGATAGCATTTTTTCTTTCTCCTAATCTAGGGTTCTGGTCCAGGGTCATGCATGGAGTTTCATTGTCATGTCTCTTTAGTTGTCTTTATTTCAGAATAGTTCCTTGGCCTTTCCTTGATTTACACGACATTGACATTTTTGAAGAGTCTGGGCCACTTGTTTTGTAGAAGGTCTCTCAGTTTGGGTTTGTCTGATTGTTTTCTGACAATGTGCTTTTTAGGACCATGCAGCCAGCAAATGGCACATCTAAGACTGACCTCATGTCTTCTTCACTTTCCTTTTAAAGCACTCCCAGAAGACCCGAGACCCCCACCCCCAGAAGAGCACTCCTAGTCACAGAGCCAGCGTGTGAAATAACAGTTCTGAAATGGTCATAACCAGTGAGAACACATCCTTCCCAGTTAAGCCTGGCTGTTTCTTTGGTTGTCATTTAGTACCTCCAGGTTTGAGTGACAATTAAAAAAAAATCTATGGTTATTACTTCATTTTGTCTTCATCTCAAGGTGACAGTTTGTCCTGCTTTAATAGAGCAGACAGGAAAAACATTAGGGAAATTAGACCAAATGTGGGTAAAATGCCATAAGACCATTTCAGTTCTATTATGATGTGTTTTTCAAAACTGTAGGGCATTGAACAAAATGCACTAAAATTTAAAAAAAAAAACTTTTTTATTTGGAAAATTCTTTTTAAAAGCTGAACAATTGATGCAGCTAATC
The DNA here is from genome assembly GCF_016509475.1 of Prionailurus bengalensis. Lineage (NCBI taxonomy): Eukaryota > Metazoa > Chordata > Mammalia > Carnivora > Felidae > Prionailurus > Prionailurus bengalensis. Next base: position 121,771,136 of record NC_057343.1, on the reverse strand, counting down.
TATAATTTACCCAAATGTTGGGTACTTTATTATATTGGCATGCTAGGAGTTAGCTCACTGAATTTTCTCAAAGAATTGGGAGAGACAAATAGGCAAGTAATTGGTGTTCTGAGCCCATGTTCTGCTTCCCATTTCATGAATTGGACCTCAAGTACATTTAAAAATTTGTCTAGATGTTTGAAAAAAAATGTCCAAAGCAGCCCTAAATGAACTCTGCCTGTTTACAGCTTTTTCCACTTCTAATTGAGCCTTTTCATTTCTTTTTTTTACTTTTGTCTCTAGAGCAGATGAGGAGGATGTCACTAATCTGTCCCTAATGGTTGGGGGAAGACCCTCCTTACATTTAGCTCTTGTGGCTGCAGTGTGTGGTGGGGGTGAGCAGTGAGGGAAAATACTTTAGATAACCGTGTCCTACTAGTTAGCAGAGATGGGTATGTGTCGTATGGTATGGGCATACCATAAACATTAATTCGAAACAACCTATTGGACCCACCATTAAACACAGGCATCAAGCTAGGTAGTGGATTTAACAAATGACTCAGACATGGTTCCTACCCTCAGAGAACCTACAGTCTAAATGTATGTGGGGCATTGGTGAGGCAATTGTATAGGGTAAAAACAGGATGCTAGAGGGGCACACGATCAGGCTTGGAGGGAGGTAGAGTAGGCAGGGTTAAATGTATATTTTGCTCAACTGACTTCTACTTTTATCTCATGGGAAAGAACAAAGGCAGAAAAGAGTTTGGCTTATTTAAAAAGTTACACATCTCCATGCTGTCTACTCCCACTGAACTTGGAAAATTAATGACCAAAGATTTTTCAGAGAATAATGATATTAGGGACCAGGGGGACCAGAGAAATCAAGCAGCATTTTTTATATTCTTCCTTAGAAAAGCCCACAGGAGTTTGCTCATAATTCTGGGGACAGGGGTGCAGAGGAGTTTAAAGTGTTTTGATCTCTCTTCAAGGTGATGGAGTGATACTACTCTATGCAGAACAGGACTTCTTCCCTTTATGAATTAGTGGCTTTCCATCCTTTTTTATATACCAAGCCTCTTGCTTTTCCAAGAAAAATATTTATTTAATATTTATTGTTTACTTAATATTTATTTGTTTAACATTTATTGTAGGCAATTATCCTCCAGTCTTGCTTTATTCTTTTAACACACATAACTTGTATCTCTACACTCAAAGACAGTGTTTCATAGCACTCATGAAACAGATGTGAGATCATTAGGATTATAGTTGCCTTTGTGTAGTAAGTGTTGAGGGTAGAAAGAAAGGGTGGGGCAGGGGGAGCTTCCAATATGATCAAGTTTATCTTTCAAATTTTTAGTGTTGCAGAGAAGGCTTCTGAGAAGTTCTGTCGAGGCTGAGACTTGAAGGCATTGTGATAGAAGATGTGCTCTAGATGGCAGGCAGAACACTGGCCAAGACCTGGAAACAAAGAGAACATTGTGTATTATATGAGGGACACTGATGAAAGAGTGAAAACAAGGCAGAAGGAAGAGACAGGGTTAGAAAGGGTTGAATGCTTTGAAAGCATTCCATCCACCACCTCCATCTTGAAGACCATTGGGAGCTATGGAAGCCCTATGAGATGGAAAGTGGTAGAATCAGATTTACATTTCAGAAAGAACACTCTGGCAACAGGACCGTGAAAGTGTTTGAGGGGCAAAACTGGAATCAGAGAGACCAACTGGGACATCTGGTTGAGGAGGGTGGTCATTAGGATGAGGAGAGGTCAAAGAATGACAACTATGTGGGAGGTGGAACAAATATTTTGTGATGAATTAGATGTGAGGAATGGAGGGGAGGAGGAGCCAAAGATGAACAGCCCAACTTTCTTCACACCTGTCTTGCACCCTAACCTTGCTCTTAGATGTTGAGGCTTCCCTGCATCCTCAGTTCTTTGTAATACCATGACCTCAAATCTCAGCGTTGACCTCAGATCCCATGGTACCTGTTTGTGCCCTAGTGGTGCCAACAGTACCCATGGCTACGATCTGTCTTTGACATGTTGGTGCTGGTCATGACTTGGCCCCAAGCTTGCTGCCTTGACATTTGCTCTGTCCTGGGTATACAGTCACAGGATACCATAGTGCTTCAGAGCAGGGGCTTTACTCTGTGATCTGGATTCAAGTCCTAGTTCTGCTCTTACTTTTTAGTGTGACCTTTGGCAACTTCCGAAATCTTACCTATAAAATAAGAGAGCTATTGAGGTTACAAGGATGAGATGAAGGCATCAATAAGAGACATAATGCTGTGCACAGGAAGGACGAATAAAGGCTGACCAAGGAGAAAGAAACGAATGAGGAGATAATGTAGAAGAAGGTGATACGGTTTAGTTCTACAATATTCAGTCTGACACCGCACAGTAGGGTAACAAAGGTGGCCATTTGGGTTCAGAGGAGAAGAAAGAAACCTTTTTAGGAGGACAACATGGATGAGTTGTGCCAGGAGCCCTTCATGACCATCAGAAAGTTCTGAGTCCTAAACCTGGGACTCAAACCAAAGCTGGAGACAGGTCTCCTCAGGTGTCCTGCCCCCACACTGTCTTAGCTTTTTTCATGGTGGTTTTCTTCTCTCCATTAAATGTTCTTACTCTTACTCTGTCTTCAAATATCGGTCTTCCTTGATTCTCTTTCTCCTTTGCTATGCAGCTGTTGTCCTCTCCCTCTTGTCACTAGGTAGCTTTTACAGGCTCCAGGTATTTGCCTAATTCCAGGGGCAGGCAGGATGCAAGAGTTGACAGTGGCCAAGGAGTGCGTTGCTTCCTGGGAACTCTCCTCGAAGCAACATTGGACCACTCTGTCTGAAAACCTGGCAGTATCCCTGAGTAAAGGCAGTGTTCCTAAAACCCACTGAATGGTTGTAATCACAACAGCAACAGTAGCCTGCTTGCATCAATTCTCATCAATTCTCTCTGTTTGTTCTATACAATCTGTATTTATTCTGACTGGAGACTGGTCGGTTAAGCAGCATGTTTTCTGATCAGTTAGCTTTCATGGTAAATTGGTTGTTGTGGGTGGAATTGTCTACTGTCCAAATGAAGATATTGTAGCCCTAACCCCTAGGACCTCAGAATGCGACTATATTTGGAAATAGGATCTTTAGAGAGGTGATTAATTTAAAATGAGGCCTCTAGAGTGGGCTCCAATCCAATCTGGCTGGTGTCCTTCTAAGAAGAGGAAATTTGGATACACAGACACCAGGGATGTGTGTACACAGAGGAGAGACCACATGAGAGCCCGGTGAGAAGGTGGTCATCTGCGGGTCAAGGAGCAAGGCTGCTGGAGAAATCATCCATGCCAACACCTTGATCTTGGACTTAACAACCTCCAGAGCTGTGAGAAAATAAGTCTCTGTTGTTGAAGCCACTCAGTCTGTGGTATTTACATGACAGCCTTAGCAGACTAATACACTGATGTGATATATTTTAGACTTCCGTGTCTGGCAATAACAATTGTACATAATAAATGCTTATAAATATCGGAGGTAACATAGCTCACACCACAGCGTCTTTAGGTATTATCTAGGTATTCTTAGTACCGTTTTTGCAAATGAGAGTACTGAAACTCAGGAAAATGACCTACCTCAATTAAAAATCACAGAGCTAGAAAGGGGTCTGGATTGGGCTCAAATTGAAACCTTCCGGACACCAGTGCCTGGGTTTTTAACCACTATGCCATACTGCCAAAAAATGCTGATCTTGTCTGCCTGTTCTCCTTCCCCCAATGTAAATATTGCCCCATATTTTTCTCTGTGGCTCTCTGTACTTCATAGAACTAGCTGTGGTTTGTAATCATACATTTAATTGTCGGATCATTTTTTAAAATTCCTATCTCTTCCACAATCCTAACGTAGCACTGTGCTTATAATCATGAAAGATGGGTTTGGTTTTGGAACAAGCCTCTTGATTTCTCTGCCAGGTGAGAGGCAGCCAGCCCTTTGCATTTGGTGAAATGAACAGCCTGTGTTGGGCACTGGCAAGTAACAGGAACCTACTGCCAGGGTCTTCAATTTGTACCTTAATGCTGTCCACATGTGGCTTCAGGGGTGGCGTGCCTCCCTTAACCTTCCCACATGATGAACACCAGCATCTGTGCTTCTTGCTGTGCTGGTCATGATGAGCCCTGCCATAGCCCATGGTTTAGGTCTTGTTCTTCCATTTTGTAATGGGCTTTAAGGCAGGAAGCTGTGAGCCACCCGATGACTCATTGGTGGCCTTGCTTTTCCTGACTCTCTGCTCTTTTAACACATATGGGTGAAGTGGAAGCCACTTATTTTAGGAATAGTGAAGTCTAAAAAAGTGTAGCCCAGTCTATCCTACCAGGTTGTGTCTCCTCATTGAACATGATCGCAGCAGACATTCGTTGCAGGGATCAGACTGTTTCCACCACCTACTCCAGCCAATGTAATGTTAGGATGAAAGTGGCTAGTATTTTCACAGTGATATTTCCCATCAGAGGTGGGAACACTGTGTACATTTTCCTGTAACACAAACTGATCAAGAAATTCTATATACTTCCCATGGTCTGAATTTCATACAGATTTTTTTTCTATAAGTGGCTTTTTATTTTTAGTTTCCCTTCTCCCTCCTCTACTCCCCCCCCCCAATCATTTAATGCTTTCAAAAAGAATGAACAGTATTCTCCATTTTTATATTCTAAACATAACTCCTGCATAATTCTATTGAATTCTTTGTTGGTCTTTTTTTTCCCCCCAAGTTATGGTTTTAAAAATAATCTAGAACTAATTTGCCTAATGAATATGCAATTATTTCAAGAGTCTTTTGAAGTTTTTGAAAACCTTCGGTCAGCATCTTTCCGGGACATGGTGATGAATGTGGCATCAGGCACTTAGAAGCTGTTAGTAATTTGGCATGAGCAGGTGTAATTTTTGCACATTGCAAAGCTGGGCACAATGTGGTCATTGACCCTCTACTTAACCATCCGTAGCTAGTGCTTTCTACCTGGCCTTGCTCCCTCTGCTGGTAGAATGAATGAATCACTGCTGCTGGGGCACTTGGGTTAAAACAGAAATTAGGTATGGCAGTGATGACAAGCAGGAGAGAAGAGGGTACAGTTTGATCCAGTCACTGCCAGTAACGGCTACTACCTGTAGTATGCTTATCATGGAATGCACTTTACATACATCCCAATGGTCATTTAGCCAAGCGGAAGGGAGTATTATCACTCAGGGTGATCAATCAGGGTTGGAGAGTTCAGAAAAATTTCCAAGATCATGTAGATAGGAAGAGGCTTTTTCTTCATTTGTCATGGAGCATGTTTTCTGTGCGAAGCACTATGCCATGCAATTTGAAACTGTGGAAATGAGCTTGACGCGGATCCTACCCAGAATGTATATCTTCTGGTGGAAACAAGACAAAACAGCCTGATAGGTAGCCAAGGGAAGTCAGAAAAGAGACAAGACATAGGGCCACATCATGGAAGCAGAAGCCAAAGAGAAAGAGGAAAGTTTTTTCCCAATAGAGATAAAATTTCTACTCTGAGTTTTCGCTCACAGCTCCCTGTTTCCTGCCTACTTTGCACATTGTGTTTTTGAAAGTGGCTCCTGGATAGAATTTTTCAGTAATTGTTTTTGACCTGGGAAACCAGCTTCCTCCTGCGTGCTTTTTTTCCAGTACCTCAGTGAAGAAGCCAGCTGGGCTTTCTCCATTGCTGAAGGAGGCAAAAGCATCCCAAGTCCAAGTGTGGAATTCATTAGCCTCTGCTGTCAAATTGCTGTGACCATGAGGGTGTGAAAGACACAGTGCCTTCCCAGTCCTAGCTGGGGCACAGTCAGCCATAGTCTTCTGCACACGGGGCCTGCTGTTGAGTGCCAGAATGTGACATCTCATGAACTTCTGCCTTTTAATGGAATTGCTTTTGTTTGCTTCACCTAATGGAACAAAATGATTTCTCTCATGTTCAGTCTGTGTTAACATAATTTTTTTTCTTCTGGCCCCATGTGAATATCAGGGCTCTTTTGATTGTAGGTAGCTAGTCTGGCTAGCTTAGGCAAACCAAGGAGAATTATTATAAGAATCTCAGGGATTAGTCCCAGGAGCAGAAAAGTCATCAGGAGCCAAGGCATTTATCCTTTTGGTAATTCTATCTTTTGGGTCATACAGATGAGTGCTTCTGGTTGTTTCTTCATATTTGTTTATTTCCTTTTCTCTCATAACCAGTTGTTCTATGTTCATGCTGGTGCAAGGCAATTCATAATTCCCAAATGTCCATCTTCTCAGTCTGAGCTACCAAAAGTAGCTACCAGGCTGGATATAACCACTCATGGTGGTGGGGACTCATGTAATATGGACATAATTTCAGGCCTCCACCCTGTTCCCAGCTCCAATAGGTGGGGTAGATTTGGCCGAACAAGAGTAAGGGTCAGGCAGTCACATAGATACTTGGATTTTTACACATAGGTAGTCTTAAATAATTTTATATTTTCTTGGGAGTCAGCACAGCATGAAAACTGTCCATAGGAGAGCAACATCTGTGGACATTCATTTCTTCCTTTTTTGGGGGAAAAAGGGGGTTTACTTGTCCTGTATAAAGACTAGAATTGATGAAGCTATCCATATAATTCAGGCAAAAATCTGAGAAGAGAGAAGGTGGGGATGTTTTGAATTAATTAGGTCAGTTAATGACAGTCAAATACACAATATAATTGTTTAGGCATCCTCATCAAAGTATGAACAAGATTTGGGTGGTTCAAACTGGCATTGTGAACCTAAAATTACTTGTCACATGTCTCTTCGGGGGGTGGGGGGGCAGGGAGTTCTTCTTGGTGTCCCAAGGTAAACATGATATTTCCTTCCTCTAAATTTCCAAAGTCGTGTTTTGCACTTTCAATCTCTCTGTATGCTCTTATCTCCTGGAATTGTTGCTTGTTGAGAATAGTATCTGTCTTATTTTGCTGTCACTAAGGTTATAGTGTCTCATATGTAGTAGATTTCTTAAGTCATATATACTAAATAGGTCAGTCACTTGAGTGATCCATAGTAAACCATACCAACTAATAATTAGTTTAAAACTCCTTGAGTAAGAGATTGTTGAACTAGCCAATTAATTAATGAAATAGATATACTAGTACCAACAATGTGCTTAGTGCTGTGTGTAGTGCTGACAGGTAAGTGGCTTTATAGTCTATTAGTTAAGACCTTAGGAAAGTTCTTAATGTGAGTCTCAATAGCCTATTTTCAAACTAGGGGTGAGGGAGAGGAGTAATGACAGTTTCCTCATTGGATGATGGTAAAGGCTAGGAATCATACATAGAAAGAACCACACACACAGTAATCTTGTTTTGGGTTTAACTGTAGTTACTATTTGCTGTGGTTGGCATGAATTATCTTGCATAATTCTCAAGTACAAGAAAGGTCACATCTTTATTTCTCTGATTTATACTGCCTTTTCTGATCTCTGCATTTTTCTAGAAGAGATAATCAATTTCAGTTGTATTCTAGAAGCTTCTAACCCTTTACAAGGCTGTGAAAACTCTCTGTAGATCTTAGCAGTTCTCTGCATTTGGGAAAAGCTCCTTAGACCTCTCCTTACACTGCTCCCCACTGATGAACTTGTCCAAACCCTTCTTGGCCCATGAAGGTAGGTGGTTCTGTATATTTGTGGCTCCATTTGGGTTTGAAGATGTCTGGCCATGGTTCCCGGGACTACAGCTTACGTTCTCTATTTCCTTGGCTGAGAAATCTTCCATTTTGTGGGTTTCACCTCCCTTCATGCCCACCACCAACTATAAAAGCCTGAGGCAAGGCAGAAAAATGTCTTCGAGGAATTTGGCAACTTTAGCTTTTGTTTCTCCAAGACAAAAATTTTAAGTTATCCTTTAAGGTGAAAAAAAAAAAAAAAAAGAAAAAAATCGAAACATTTTGTTCCCTTCTTGATGTTGGTGAGAGAAAATAGCATGTACTCTTTAAACTTTGCTATAGCAATCAATTATAAATTAATGCCTCAAAAGATTATACATTGCCATGTTTCCCATCTTCGTCATGCTGAATTCATACTGGTCATCACACTTTATCCCCAGTGCCTCAGGTGAGTGGTGGTGGTGCTTGTTTTAACTTTTTTTTTTTTCTGATTTCATTTAAACTATTTTCATAGGGAAAATTTTGATTATATTCAGAAGTAGAATAGCATAATGAATCCCTATATATCCATTATCCAGATTCAGCAGTGATCAATTCATGGTGATTTTGTTTGATTTATACCTTGACTCCCTACCACCCCACTTGCAGATTGTTTTTTAAAATACCAAAGACATGACATCATTTCTGCCATAAATATTTCAATATGTAAAACTGGAGACTCAATATGTAAAACTGGAGTATGTTTTAAAAACATACTCAGTATCATCATCACATCATGATACTAACACAATTAGTGATTTCATAATTAAAAATTTTTTAAATGTTTATTCACTTCTGAGAGAGTGAGAGATCACAAGCTGGGGAGGAGCAGACAGAGAGACAGAGAGAGGAGACACAGAATCCGAAGTAGGCTCCAGGCTCCGAGCTGTCAACACAGAGCCTGATGCGGCTCTGAGATTGTGACCTGAGCCAGAGTTGGAAGCTTCACTGACTGAACCACCCAGATGCCCCAGTGATTTCATAATTTTAAACATTGATTTCCTCACTTGCTTCAGAAATGTTTTTCACAATTGGTTTGACTTAGGATCTAGACAAGGCCCATGTATTTTAATTGATTGATAGGTCTCTTAAGTCTTTTTTGATCTATTTTTTTTTTAAATCTTCTTTGTAATTAATCTGTTGAAAAATCTGGTCACTTTTTTCAGTGATTTTTTAGAATTTCCCATGGTCTGAATTTTGCTGAATTCATTTCCATAGTATGGTTAAGAGTATTTCTTTTTCTACTTTCTACAAATTGGTAACCAGATTTAAAGCCTTATTCAAATTAAAGCTTTTTTTTTTTTTTAAGTGTATTGTTGAGAGAGAGAAAGAGAGAGAGACAGACTGACAGAGGGAGATAGAGAAAATTCCAAGGAGGATTGGTGCTGTCAGTGCCAATTTGGGGCTTGATCTTATGAACCATAAGATCATGACCTGAGCTGAAATCACTTAACCAACTCAGCTACCCACCCATGTGCCCCTAAGGTTTGGTTGGTTGGTTGGTTTTTAAAGATTATCTTAATATTTTTTTAGAATCTGGAGGCATATTATGTCTTGTCCCTCTTTTTATTGGTAGCAACTAATGATAAGGGCCTAGAGACCTCATTTTATTAAGGATGGCAGAAATGGTGATTCTTCTACTTTATCATTTCTTCTTCATGTATTAGTTGGGATATTTCTATAATAAATTTTTGATTATTCATGAAAATCAGGTTAAATGCTTTGACTTTTCTGCTCTATTTTCTTGTTAGAAAATAAGTTGGTTCTATGACATCTGTATTAGTGTGGGCTGCCATAATACAATACCATAAATGGGGTGGTTTAAGTAACAGAAATTGATTTCCTCACAGTTCGTGAGCTCAAGACTAACTCCAAGGTTAAGTTCCAGCAGAGTTCAGATTTTGATGAGACTCTCCTTTTTGGTTGCATGCAGATGGCACCTTCTCATGGCGTGTCCACACAGGCCTTTCCTTGACTCTCGGCATGGAGGGAGAGAGGGAGAACTATCTGGGGTTACTTCTTATAAAAACATTGCTCCAATTGGATCAGGACCACACCTTTATGACCTAACTTAACCTCATTCCTTCTTAAAGACCCTATTTCCAAATGTGGTAAATTGGGAGTTAGGACTTCAATGTATAAATTTTGGGGAGACACAAACATTCAGTATGTACCAATATCTTAGCAGAATGACCAAGGCATTGTTGTCTTTTTGGTTTCTTTAATGTTATTAGCAACTTATGTATTGAAACAGATCCTGTATGTTTTAGTCCATTGCAGTTATTACATTTAGTTCTTTGTTCTTTGTTAGTGTACTACTTCATTGGGTGGATGTACTGTGTTGATTCATCCAGGCAGGGGCTCAGCAAACTTCTTTCTGTAAGGATAAGATAGAAACGTATTTATCCCTTCTCCCTCTTACCTGCCTCCAAACCTTTTAAAAGTATAAGGCCACTCTTAAAGGCTGTGCAAAAACAAACTTGTGGATTTGGCATGAGGGCTGTAGTTTGCTGACTGCTCATTCAGTTACTGATTGATGGCTATTTGGTTTCTTTGTAGATTTTCACCTGTAATAAATGATGCTGCAACAGAATTGTGTATATCTTTTGCTATTTTTGCCTTTGGACTGGAGTTCTAGAAGTTCTCAAATGGTAAAGGCATGTAAATTTGCTAGATACTGCCAATTTCTTCTCCATGGTTTAATTCCACTTTAAACTAGCAATATATGAAAATCCCTAATTCTTCCAATCTTGCCAGAGTAGGTTGTTGAACTTTTAGGTTTTTATTACTTTGCCTGAGTGATAAATATGGTCTTAATTCGCATTTCTTTTATTATGAGCAAGATTGAACTTCTTTTCATATGGATTAAGAGCAATTTACGTTACTTTTTTTGTGACCTGTCTGTTGATATCTCTTGCCCATTTTTCTGTCATTTATTGATGTATTTCTTGTTTAGTTTTAAAATGTGAATGCATTATCCTAGCAAAAAGTGACAAAGGTTTTTATTTTTAAAATTTTGGGGATCAAACTTGCCAAACTTCACCATTATGACATCTAGATTTTGAGTCCTGGAAAGTATTTCCTGCTTCCAAGTTGAGAAAAATTCATCTCTATTTTCTTTTATTGTTGCTTAGTATTCTTACCTTTCAGTCTCTGACCCACTGAAATTTATACTGACATTTACAGAGTAAAGAATGGACCCAATTTTACCTTTTTCCTTATGAGTCACAAATTATTCTGGCTGCAGTTAGTAAGATATTTGTACTTTCTCAGCTCATTTGGTATGCTGAATTTGAATTAATGAAAAAATTCAAGTATATCAATTCAATTATTAAGTGCTAAATTTCCATATGTGATTAGGTCTGTCTCTGAATTTTTTATTTGTCCCGTTTGTCTTTGTGTCTATTCATGCACCAGTAAACCATCTAACATTTTTATAGGTTAAATAAATGTTGTATCAAACTCATCCCTCCTTATTCTCCTATTTCTCATGTTTTTCATAGTTTTACCAAGCGAGCTTTATTATCAACATTACCTCCAGGAAAATAAAAACCTGATGGCATTTAATTTGAGCTCATTAAGTATAAAAATTAAATTTTTGGAGGAGTGACAACTTTATGGTGTTGGCTCTCCCTAGCCAAGAATACGAAAAGTCTTTGTATTTGCTTAACTCAACTTTTGTGTCTTTCAGAAATATTTACAATTTTCTCAGGTGGATTTTGCTGAAGTAGCATTGTTACTATGGCAATGGTATTATTGCTGCTCTTATAAACGGGCTTTTCTCTTCCATTTTATCTTCTATAGGATTTGTGCTTATATGTCCATCATTTTACTTCTAATATTTCCCAATGTGTTTCATTTGAGTATATCTCAGGGATGTGTTGAATTCAGCTAATCTGAAAATATTGCATAGGTGTGTTAATCCCATTTACATTCACTGATGTGCAGTGTGTCACATTTTATGTGGTGTGATGTGATAGGATGTGATGTGTGAGTACATATATAGTATTTAACAATGGACTTGGCTTGTTTTTTTTCTCATTCTGTTCTTTCTTTGCTTTTTTTCCTTCCTATCTTTTGGAATTTGGGAAGATCTAGAACTTTGGTCTAATGGCTATCCTTAGGTGAGTACCTTTATATAATACACCTAACGTCCTCTGTTCTGGGCAGTATATCATGTTTTCCATCCAGGAACAATATTGAAATTAGTTAGCAATCTTTTCTTTCCCTTCCCATCCTTGTACCATAGTATCTATTGTAATCTGATGCTGAAGTGATGTCATTTTTCCTCAGTTAACACTTAGAGGGCCATCAGAGAGCTTTATCTCCTTATGTTCTTTCCATCTCTGTTTCCATTTTGACTGGGTATTTCTGAAAAGGCAGAAAAGGAAAATGGCACTATCTTTTTTGTTTTGTTTCGTTGCAGAGTTTTTTAAAAATCTGTTTTGAAAACTTGAACCCAAAATTGTGTGTTTACATACAGTGTGACACTGATTTCAGGAATAGAATTTAGTGATTCATCACTTAGATGTCACACCCAGTGCTAATCCCAACAAATGTCATCCTTAATGCCCCTTGCCCCTTTAGCCCATCCCCACACCCAACACCCTTCCAGCAACCCTCAGTTTGTTCTCTGTATTTAACAATTTGTCTTATGGTTTGTCCTGTCTCTATTTTATCTTATTTTTGCTTCCCTTCCCCTATGTTTGTCTGTTTTGTTTCTTAAATTCCACGTTAGTGAAATTATATAATACTTGTCTTTCTCCGACTGACTTATTTGACTTAGCATAATATACTTCTAGTTCCATCCATGTTGTTGAAATGGCAAGACTTTATTCTTTTTAATTGCTGAGTAATATTCCATTGTATATATACTCCACATCTTTATCCATTCCTCAGTCAATGGCCATTGGGCTCTTCCTATACTTAGGGTATTGTCGATAGTGCTGCTATAGACATTGGGGTGCATGTGCCTCTTTGAATCAGTATTTTTGTATCCTTTGGATAAATACCTAGTAGTACAATTGCTGGGTCATAGGGTAGTTCTAATTTTTTGAGGAACCTCCATACTGTTTCCCAGAGTGTCTGCACCATTTTGCATTCCTGCCAGCAGTGCACAAGTGTTCCTCTTTCTCTGCATCCTCATCAACATCTGTTGTTTCTTGAGTTGTTCATTTTAGCCACCTGGATGAGGTGGTATCTCATTGTGGTTTTGATTTGTATTTCCCTAATGATGAGTGATGTTGAACATCTTTTCATGTGTCTGTTAGCCACCTGGATGTCATCTTTGGAAAAGTGTTAATTCATGTTTTTTGCCCATTTCTTCACTGGATTATTTGTTTTTTTGGTGTTGAGTTTGAGAAGTTCCTCATAGATTTTGAATACTAACCCTTTATCTGATGTCAATTTAGTTTTGTTGATCATTTTCTTGGCTGTGCAGAAGCTTTTTAATCTTGATGAGGTCTTAGTAGTTCATTTTTGCTTTTGTTTCCCTTGCCTCTGGAGACATGTCCAGTAAGAAGAGGCTGTGGAGAAATGGCACTATCTTTATTCATATTTCATTCTACCTCTTCCTCCCACAGAGTGTGGATAACTATATAGGTTAAAGAATGAGACCAGATTTTGATAGATGAAACGGAGCCATTTTAGTCATCTGTTTTAGTAACTTCTTGATCTTTTTAGTAATGGAATATCCTGAAGGTATTTTTGACATTTCCTTGAGTATTTTATAAATGGAGAGATAATTACCACTGTGCAGAGAAGTAGTCCACTGTCTCTCAGCACCCTAGGGAAAAACAGGGGAGACCTTTTTTAATTTACCCAGGAGTCTGGTCGCTAGGAGCTATCTCTTAGCAAGTGTCCTGTGCTCAAGTTGCACAGCAAAGCTGCAATGTTATCTGCCCTCAAAAGACACTGATGTACATCTAATGAACTTAATACTGCAGACTAGTGCAGACTCTCTTCCCCAAAGAGAGCCCTTCCCCAAATACTCTGAACTGCCCATGTCATCAAGCATGTGAGGGAGGGAAAGGACTCCCTTCAGTTTTACTGAAATTGAATTTCCCCTTACTAACATAGCCTGAAAAAGAGCTATAAAAATAGACTTTGGTTGTGCAGTAAAATTCATACCTCATTTCATGGAGTAATCTTAAAACACATCTATTAGATAATGGGATAGAAACTTAAGATAGCAAAATGACAAGCTGGTTTAGGATAGAGGATAAAGGGGAGCTGAGAGCTATCTCCTGAAGTGTGGGGGTGCAGCCATTGGTCTTCCTTGTGTGCCTACAACTTTGGGTGGGGATAGATCTCTTGAGCATGTTGTTGATTTCAATGTGTCTTTTTGCAAGTAGGCCTGGTGGATTTCAGAATCTCTGCACATTCTTCCCAATTCAAAGGTTTCTGACCTTGTGGGATCTTTTTGGTGCTGCACTTACCCTAGACTTGTGTCTCACTCTTTGCTCTTAGAATATGGTGTTTCATGTCCTGAACTAGAGAAAGAACCCTCTTGAAGGATGTGTGAGCCTCAGGTTCAAAGCTGTGTAAGGTACATATCCCAGAAACGTTTCAGAATTAAAAAAAAAAACAATGGATGTCAGTATGAAAATTTTTATTTTCCAAAAGTAGAAGAAAAATTCTGTATATTAGTGGAAAGATTAAGATCAACTATAAAGGATTAAAATTAAGGAAACGATGGCTATGGGTTCTATTTCCTATCACTCATTTTTCTTGTTTGTAGTGAATTTTTCATTGCCCAAAGCGTGCGTGTTTTGAGATGTGGTAAAAGCCAATGGAATTTGTACTTATTTTGAATTTTGGGTGCCTTTAATGATTGAGATCAAGGGTGACTATCTCAAGCAGTCTCTCTCCTCTCCCTCCACATTTTCTATTACATGAAGAAGAAATGAGAGAGAGGCTACACAGGCAGAAATGAGCTCTCATCATTTGAAATGGCATGTTCTTCCCCCCACCCCCTACCCCAGGCTCTGTGGGGAATTCTGAGTATTAGCTTCAAAAAAGTCATCCCTTATGCCAAAGCTGCTTTTAGATTTGGCTTATTAGGACTCTTTTGTAAACTCCAGCACAATAATGGGAAATGTTGATTCTCAAAGTAGAGATATGGAGATGTAATGACCTAAAATCGTAAGCTAGAGCTATCCAAAAATTTCTAAAGTGTGAGAATTTACATTTCTTCTCTCCCCCTGCTGTTAAAGATGATACTGATTTAACCCTTTTTTGGTACTGCCCCTTCCATGTCATTCCACAGTGGCTTTTTGCATTTTCATAATATGAAATTAGAGGAAATTGGTAAGACAAGGGTGAGAAGGGTCTGTTACAAGTCTGGGTGACAAATATTTTGAAGATTGTACAAGTGAACCATGGAAGAAGTTGAATATGAAGGAAGTGGAGGGAAAAGAAAGTCAACATTTAAATTATACTTGAGTTCAGTTTATCCCATTCAGAGTACTTTAGAATGCAAATCAAGAACTTGAGTTATTTTAAAATTAATACTTTTGTTTCTGTACTGTAGTTCTTTGTTTGCAATAATGTTCTAAGACTAGACCTTATGGGTGGTGCCTCATAAGGTTTACGCTTACGTTTCTAGTTATGATAACTTGTTTTCTGGTCTCTTGTAGAACAATTTCCTTAGGTTCAGCATGAAATATACGTTATATTTCACACGTCTATGCTGATAACTCCTGGAGCTCTGTTATGAGAAGGTTTAAGAAACCCCACATGGGTTTTAGCAGAAAAGGACCTTCTGATTGATTAGTAATGTCTGCTATAAATGTGAGATTCCAGTGAACATTCATAGACCATATGCTCTTGCACAGACAATGGAAAATGTTCCTGACCTGTGATAAAAAGCTTATATAAGAGAAGATAGGCAGAATTCTGCTATTTACACTGATTTTTGTTGTCAAAATTAAGTGGTAGTATAACACCAAGTTTTAATAAAGAGAGTGAGTTAATTAACATAGCAAAGTTTCCTCCCCCTCAACTTAAGTATTATTGACATAGTACACTGCACAAGTTTAAGGTGTATAATATGTTCATTAGATAAACTTGGGTATTGCAAAATGGTTACCACCATAGCATTAGCTAACATTCACATTAAATAACATTAACCATTTCTTTTGTGTGGTCAAAACATTTAAGATCTATCCTTTTAGCAACTCTCAAGTATATAATAGAGTATTATTAATTATCATCAGTATGCTGTCCATGGATCCCCAGAACTTATCTTGTATGTGGAAGTTTGTACTCTTTGGTCAACATCCCCTCATTTCCACATCCCCTCATTACCACATCCTGATAGCAACCATTATACTCTGTGTTTCTCTGAGTTCAGATTTTTTAGATTTCCCCTATAAGTGAGATGATAGAGTATTTGTCTTTATCTAACTTATTTTACTAACAGAAAGTTTTTTTTTTAATTAGAAAGAGAGAGATTGTGTGCACAAGTGGGGGAGAGGGGCAGAGGGAAAGAGAGGGACTCTCAAGCAGGCTTCATGCTCAGCATGAAGCCAGATGTGTGGCTTGATCCCACGGCTCTTGAATCATGACCTGAGCCAAATTCAAGAGTCGGACACTCAACTGACTGAGCAACCCAGGCCCTCCAAGAAAGGTTTTAATGGAAGGAATCTAATCTGTGACTTAGCTCTGTGAAACAGAAGAACTGACCTTGATTTCACTACTCTTTTGGAGTTGAAAGTTCTGTTGGAACTCTGAGCACCATACAGACTAACTGGGTTCAAAAAGTCAAGCACTTTGCCATATGAATTATTCATACTATGTCCTCTGCCTGGAATTCCTACAGTAATAGTTCTAAACCCCTTTTACCTTAAATCATCCCACCATTTTATTTAAACAGTTTGGTTTCTTAGGAAGACAACTTTGAGAACATTTCTGTAGTTGTAGGTATTTGGTTTGTTAATAATAGTTTGCATTTCTGGGCTGTTTTGCATATATTAGCTTATTGTAAACCTACAAAAAGCCTAGAAGATCAGTATCATTATCACTGTTTTGTGGTGAAACAACTGATGCTCAGGGAGGTTACGTAACAAACCCAGGTACACATTTCATTAATGGGAAAATCCTACCCTTTGTATTTTTCAGAGCTTGCGCTCTTAATCATATGCTATGTTGCCAATTAGTTTACTTGTTTGCTTATTCATTATTTACAGTACAAAATTAAGGAATTGTAGTTGTTTTCTAGCCCCAGCCCTGGCTACACCATGCATGGATTATAGATCCTGGGGCTGAGTCTGACTCCATGGAGTTTGTGGAGCCAAAGGAGATAGAGACTGGTGCTCAGGAGGGAATGGGATGCTTAGGTTAAGAGAATGGAGAGTAGAACTCTTGGGTTCTCTGACTTGATTTTTAATTCAACCATTCCCCGCCCCCCCCAAGCACCTGCCATGTGCCATAGAGTATGCTAGAAACCAAGCTATAAACCAGCAAGCACAGCATCAATTCTGTCTTCCTGGAGCTTAGAGCTGCTGAAGACTGAATGTTTATGTCCTCCCCAAATTCATATATTTGACATTTAATCCCTAGTGTGGTGGTGTTAGGAGGTGTGGCCTTAGGGAGGTAAATAGGTCATGGGAGTAGAGCCCTCATGAATGTGTTAGTCCCATTATAAGAGACCCCAGAGAGCTCCTTTGTGCCTTCTGCCAATGTGAAGACTCAGTGAGAGGATGGCTGCCTGTGAAGAGGGAAGCAGGACTCACCAGACTCCAAATGTACTGGTGCCTTGATCTTGGACTTGCTACCCTCCAGAACTGTGAGAAATAAATGTTTAAACCATCCCGTCTCTTGTTACAGCTTCCCAAGGTGATTATGACACAGGCTAATGAGCAAAATGCAATCAGTCCATTAACCTCTCAAATAAATGCAAAATGAAGTGGGTAAGTGTTCTGAAACAAGGTGCATGGTGCTGTGAGGAGGTCTAAGGGGATTTGGCAAATCTGAGGGTCAGGGAAAGCTTCCCTGAGGAAGACACAGTTTAGCTAGCCTGAAGAATGAGCTAATTTTGTGAAGAGTAGAAGGAAGAGAATTCCAAAGAGAAATCAGCATGTGTAATTCCTTTGGGAAGAGGACTAGAGCAGAGAGGGAAGGGGATGGGAGCTGGTTGGAGAGGCAGGCAGGGGACATGTGTATGGTCTTGGGCCATATGAAGGGTTTTGGTCTTTATCCCCATAAGTTTGGAGAGCCACTGAACGATTTTAACTAGGAGACCGACTTGACCAGGCTTAAATTTCAATGAGATCATCTGGGCTGTGATGAGAAACAGACTGGAGGGGAACAGAATGGAAGCAAGTAGTTCAGTTTGGGCAATTGCAGCAGGGCCTGTGTCTAAAAACAGTACCTCCCAAGAAGTGTAGTCAATGGGAATTTTTAGTCCATTGTGTTCTGGTAGCATTGGGATGAAGGCATCCAAACAGTAGGCTCTAAACCTACATATAGTATAGTGTACTAATGAAGAGCACTGGCTTTGGACAACACCCGTGGTTGCCTTTTATTGACATTCATAGGTTGCGTTGATCATTGCTGTTCATTTTAAACCAATATCCAATCTGCCCTTTGTTTTCCTATCCAATGTTTCCTATCCAGTATTCATAATCTAGTATTTTTCAGTGCTCATCCGCCTTCATGTGGCCATTTAAAGGTAATTCCATTGCTTTTCCTAAGTAATTTTCTCATGAATTGTGATGTTTCCTGCCAATGAGAAATGTAGGGAGGTTGGAAAGCATGAGGATGTACTTCTGAGGACAATTTGTTTTGTGAGAAAGAAGTTGCTCAATGAATTGTTGCCATGGAATGAACAATATTTATATTTGGTCAGCTAGGATGAAGGAACTCTGGTTACATATGGCCCTGTTTCTACAGGTCATATACTAGCCAATTGTTTGGAAACAAAATTTTGTACCTTCTTTCTTTTCTGCAGTGATTTACCTTGATTCTTAGAGTTTTTGTAAGGACATGTAAATACGCCCTCGATCACCCTTATGGGTTGTTTTTGTGGTCCCCCCCCCACATTAATGCTTCATTTTAGTACAATCCATTAGATTGCCTGTGCAGATGATTTTGGTCAGTAGATGGTCAGAAGACATGAACTGAATGGTTACTGGGGCCAAAATTTTTCCTTTGGGTAGGGCCTCCCTATCTTTTGTGGAAGGATTTCACATGTATAATCCCTATGTGGAGATCATTTTAGCACTTTTTCACTTACTCTGTTGGAGGGAACCCTGAATCAACTTTGATATTCTTGAGTGTGAAGATCAAAAGCCTAGCTCTTCTCTGAAATCCTAATAAGACTTTTGGACCACTGGCAGATCTTCACAAGCTGGCTTGACGTTCCTAAAATGAATTGGATGATTTAATGTCAGAACTTGATTTTGAGCATCAAGCCTGAAATACTATCTCCCCAACCCACCCCTTCTGTCTCTGTCTGAATTCATTAGGTGATTTCTAGAATTGTACCCTCCTTAGAATATGTTCCTAAAGGCCATACCCACTGAGCAGCTAGAGTTAGGCACTAGCCTAACTTAACTATGCTAGGAATTAGCATACTTAAGACTGCAGGAAGAAAGCTAACATTTGAAAGCAAGGTATAGTGCTAAGGGATTTATATGATATTACTATCACCATATAACAGATGAGTATCTAGGCTAGGAGAGATGAAATAACTTGACCAAGTCACTAGTTAGTAGGTGGTAGAGATGGAGGTTGAACCTGGACTTGCCTCACTCCAAAGCCACTTTACTGAAGCTAAAGGATTCAGGATCACATAGTAAGAAGCATGGAATGCAGTGCCAGTGAAATCCTAGGCAGTAGTGGGAATACTATTAGTGCCTATGTCAAAGGTCTGTTGGGAGGATTAAATGGGTAAATAATTATCTGAGGAACCTATAACAATGCATGGCACAAAATAAGTGCTAGATGTGGTTGTAAATATAATGTGCACCTTGCCATTAGAGAAATGTGTCTGAGTTACAATATTGCCCCTTTGGAATCAGTGTCATTGTGGACTCTGTAATTGAAGGGGAATACTTTTGAGCAAGTTGTTTTTTCTTGATAATAAAGCCAGAATATGGCAGGCTGGAGTTTGAATCAGGTCTTTAAAACTGGAAATCCAGTGTTTCCCCTATCAGGCACAGAATGGAACACTTTGGGGAGCTACAAAAAAACCCCACTGAAGATAATAACTGTAAGGCTAATATTCATGCAAGCTTCTTAGACTTTTCAGGGATTATCCTTGAGTGATCAGGGATTTTCTTTGTGTATTGAGACTTAAAAAGCAAATATAATTTGAGATAAAGGTCCAGGTACAGTGCATACATATATATCTACATTGACTAGAGATTTCTCATTTGCTATTTTGTCTTTTGCCATTAACAAAAGCTTCTCTTATTCATTTCAACTGCTTTATCTTTTGTTGTTAAAATAAGAGGTTGTAAATATTTTAGATCAGTCACATATAAGCCATTTTTAATGACTGCATCATTTCTGAATCATTGTGCTATAAATAAATACAGAAACTGGAATAAAATTCATTAGCAAGTAAACACAATACATATCGCAGAACACTTCACATAAATTCCCTTCTGTGCTTGTCAAGCAAGGACTTGAGAAATTCTTGTGTCTGCAAGCTTCACCAAGACTCCTCAACTGCTTCACAGAAAGAGGGAATACTCAGTAAACACAGAAAATTAATAATCACGTTCCCAAGAGACTGAAATGGAGCTCCCATACAGTGCCAAAGAGTTAAGGAAAAGTGCTTGTCCTTATCTTGTCCTTGAAGCTCTGCCACTGGATGCTATAAATGGGTGAGATAGATTCCCCTCTTTGGGGAAAATGGACATATAAGCTCAAAATTGGTCATTGTGGCTATAAAGTTATTTTCTGTTCCTGGAATAGATACCTCCTTTTTCTGGAAACAACACTGCCATTTTCTTTTGATGAACCCAGTCTTTCCCACTGTTTTATGTCCATATGGTTCAGGTAGAATTGATTTACCTCTCCTGCTTCAGGGGTGGATTGTGACCCAGACCTGAACAGTTCAGTAAATTCTATCCTTTTGACCATAAGGATTGGTCCAGAGGTAGGCATATGACCCAGGATAAGACAATAAAACTCCATTCTCGGCCTTTTACTGGAACCATTAGAAAACTCCCTGTATGTAGACGTGGAGTTGGAGCATCCCCCAAGTGGGAACTGACTGGGTTGGAGTTATGCCAACACAAAGAAGAATGCCTAAAAATGAAGGAATCAGCTGTGAAGAAGTGACTTGAACACCTCGATCCCGTTATGTCTCAAGACCTTATTTCCAATTTTTCTTTTAACATGAGCCAATAGTATATTCTTCTTCCAAAATTATTAATTTGGGGGGGGACACAAGTGCCCAGTCCATTAAACATCCAACTCTTGATTGTGGCTCAGGTCATGATCTCACAGTTGTGAGATTAAGCCTTGCATTGGGCTCTGCACTGACAGCACAGAGCCTGCTTGGGATTCCCACTCCATCTCTCTCTGAAATAAATTTAAGAAAAACAGCAAATTAATAATTTTTTTAATGTCTTAAGCCAGTTTGGTTTCTATCACTTGAAATGAGAGTCCTCATTAGTAAGGCTATTATGTAAATAGTAACATCACCATTGTAGGAAAAAAGTTCTCAGGGAATCTTGGATAGAAAGGGACATTTGAATTGAGCCTTGAAGTATGGGTAAAATTTCACAATGTATGGTAGGTAAAGTCATTTTGGAGAAAAAAAGAACAACATATACAAATAGGGACATTTCAGGGAAAGTGAGAAATTTGGGGTAACCAGGGCCCTGTGTTGTGGTGAGAAGAGATGAGAGATGGTGTAGAGCTGTATTTTGTAGGGTGTTAAACACCACACTAAGGACTGTGGACAATGTGAGCCACAGGAAGAATGATAAGGCGACATGTGCCTGGTTAATTACTGAGTATGGTGACAAAATGGAAAAAGCATTGGAGTGTGAAGACTTGTAGGCGGGAAAGCTGATGTGGAGGCAATGACAACAGCTTGGAAAAGAAATAAAATATTTGCGGACTAGAGTCAGTAAATGTATGGTAGAATTGCTGTCTTTTCCCAATCCTGCATGTTTAGCCAACCTTGCTAACTGACCACGCTCTTCCTCAGTTTTAATCCTTCTCATAGTATTTTCCAAAAGACACAATTCTAGTTATTTGTTGACTCCCTCTCTAGTCGAAACCTATGTCCTATTCCAGACCACCTTGAATGTAGCCAATACGGATGCCACCATGAGATGTGAATTCTCTTGGGTTGACTCTTGGTTTACGCTTTTTGGGTTGTATTGTAGAGTGAAAAGTTTAATCTTTTTGACTTGAGGAAGTAAATGTATGAGTGCTGAGTGGGAAAAATATTTGGAGTGAAATCTCAGTTTTTAAGAGAGGCTACAACTTTTCTCTCAATGAAAGCAACGGCTGTGGTGCAGCAAACAAAACAAAGTTGATGGACTCCATGGGGGTCACTGTCTAGCTCAAGCTCCTTTTAATGGGATGAGAAGCACGTGCACTTCTTTGGGGTCACAGCTTTAAATCTGACCTGTGACCATAAGAACCACCATCTGACAGCTCCTTGGCAGCTGCTGTGAAATGAGTTACGGGTCTCTGGACCGCTTCTGGTAGCATGAGTCCACTTCAGGAAAGCAGTTCTATAGTTACTGCCAGAGAGGGAGTACTAAACTGAAAGGCAAAAGAATAAATGCCAACAGAGCTGATCCATCCACCTGCCAAAGAGGTTTTCCCACAGCCGGTGGTGAGGCCCTTTGGGTTAAAGGCTATGGTGAGCGCTTCCATTGGAAATGGGGCACTGCCACACAGTGGGGTGTGTGTTCTTTCAGTGGCTCAAGGACACAGATTCACAAAGTAGGAACCTGAGAGCTTTGGACTTGAGAGAATTGGCCTGTCCCCCAGTTAGCTGAGGGGAGTTTCACCCAGATCCATCAGCCAAAGGATTTTAGAGTCCTATCAAGTTTGCATTGTAATGAAAGAAAGGAAACTCCTCATTTGCAAAGAACCAGAGGCCATGTAGGAAGGAATCTGGCTCTTGGATGTGAAAGTTTGAAAAATTTTGAGAGTTTCCCTCATTTTGCTGCCTTAGTAGTCTTTTTTTGCTTGCTCGTATTGGAAGACGACACAATTATTTTAGAGAATCCAGTGTTTTACAATAAAGCAGGTCTAAAGGAGAGGAACAACTGGGGATTTCAAAAGCCTTCCTGTACCTGTGTTTTCAGAAATTGAAAGCAAACCTACACACAATACTGTATAAAAAAAGAGTTACTGTTTATCAAGCAACAGCACTATGCCAGCATTCTCTGTGATCTCCTTTACATGCCTCAGTCATGAGAGATACGTACGTACCACTATTAATTTTGCAAATGAAGCAACCGAGAGTTTAAACAAGTAACTTAGGCAGGCTACACTTGCAGAAGTGATGAAGCCTGGATTTAATAACACACCTGATGTCCAAGCCTGTGTTGTTTTGACAAAACAACAAAAATGGTCCAGGTGACTCATGAAAGACTGAGGTCTGGGGGTGGGAGCCACCACGATGTGCTATGCTGCTTCTGAGCAGTGACTCGGCCTCCTTACAGTGAGGAGTGGGGAGACACAGGAAGTACTGTGCACAGCACAGCAGGTACTGTCCTGGGGTAGGGAGTGCTTTCAGGTAGGATGTCAGGAAGAGCTCAGCTTCTGGGGAGACCCTTGGGAAAAAAAAAGGCATATCTTCTTAGCTCCTTACTTTGGTCTCTCAAATGGTACATCCTATGGGCAGATGAACATGTTTAGTCTGTTTGACTTTTTACATTCTACCCAAATGTCTGCAGTTAGTTTATGTCCCTGCTCCTACATGAAGCTTCTGTCTGAATCCCTACTCCCTTACTGTCTGTCTCACAAAACCTGGCTTTTCATAGTAAATTATGACCAAGGATGGCAAATACATTTCAGATCATGTCTTCACTCTGAAAGATGGATGTTGGCTATTGGAATGCTGTGTTGAAGATTGTGAGGTTGCATGTGAGATCAGCAGGAAAGGACACCATGATCTGTAAGTAATATCTGTCATAGAGCAGGTTAGGCAAGAAGAGGCAGGCATGTTGCATTGGTTATCCCAGATTTTTGATTCTCCAACTAGATGCTGGGTCTCTGAGGAAATGATCCATGGCTTCTCCATACATGGCACTTCTCTCAACATGTAACATGTTTATAGACTGACTGATTATGTCTCTTATTTGCCCCTGAAGACTGAATTTGGAATTTCAAGGGAATAAGAAGTTCTTATATTAAATTTCACTGTAGATTATATGTATAGAAGCTGCACTTCTGATTTGAAGGCAAGGTCGCTGCTTACCAAAGCACAAGTGATCTTATCTTTCTCTCTACACTATAATCTAGCAAATAGTGAATATGGGGTTTAAGGATGGGGGTATGGGAAACCAGGAAAGGAACAGATCAGAAAAGCAATCAATGCCTTATGGCCAAAATGAGCTTGCACAGAACACCTGGGAGACACTTTTCCCCCATATGTGAATGCAGTCCTAGCCAATCATTTTTTTTTCTTTGATTTGACATCTCCCTGGTTTTCTCTGTGATTCCACGACTTGTTTCCAAAGAGCAGATGGCCAGCAGGTAGGAATGATTGGTTCATTGGTTGTCTTTGCTTGAAATTTCATCAGCACCACGGTAGGGTAAAGAGCAGCAGCTGCCAGGATTCATTCACAGTGGGATACTGATCTAGACAAGTGCCTGCTTCCTACCCAGAGGTATCGAATAATAACTGGGAAAAAATGATCTGCAAACAGAATCCTGTATATGCATCTCATTTAGGCACTACTTGATAAAACCGAAGCTTCTGCTCATCTCTCCTTTGGCCATGGTCTGTTTTCTTCCCTATTCTGAGATGTTTACCATTGTCAGGGCAGGGTCTGAGATGTTTACCACTGTCAGGGCAGGGACCTCTTTCCTTGGGAAAATACAATCTGTTCCTTCAGTTAATTCTTCCTTTTCAAACTCACCCAGCATCCTGGGTCACATTGTGTCACTCGTTGCTTTTAACTTGTTGACCATTTACCATTTAGAATAAGTTATTCTTACATGTATAGCTCATGTACCTTTTTCTTCCAAAGAGTACCTCCAAGCACAATTAATGCTTTGTTTTTTTGTTGGCTGGTTTTTTAGGTTGTTGGATCTTGTTCATGGTGTGAATTTTCAGGCAATGTGACAGACCAGTGGAGAAAGTACTTTGGGTTATAGGATTTCACTGACTCCTACGTGAAGCCATCCAGTGTTTTGATTACCTGTAGTCAGTGGATCTCAATCAGCAGCCCTAGCCTAAGTGGGTTGTCAAATGATAAATAATAATGCGCGAGCTCATTTTTTCATATGGTTAATACCATGTCTGTCAGAATGTCACGTTGAGTGGGTCATGTAATGCTGCATAAAGTTGGGTATGGCTTGGTGCAAAGAAAAGACAAATAGCATACCATGAAGTTGGTAGAGACTCTGTTGACTCAAACATGAAAAAAACCAAGAATGCATGTATGAAAGGCAGTTAAGGAAGTAAATGTTTTCACTCAAACACCTGTTGAAAGTCACCGTTCTTGAGCATTTTATACCTTTATTTCCAGAGTGTAGCTTGATACCTGGCATAAGGAAGGCCTTCAGGAACTGCTTTCTAATGTGAGGAATAAGATCAATTTAGCTCCTTCTATTTTCCCAGAGCTGAAATAGAAGGCAGTCTGGAAGGTTAAGTGATCCCATGTTTTCTCCCAAGAGTATAAGATTTATAAAAAATTTGGGGGGCTCAATTGTACATGCAAGTTTCAAAGACTGTAGATGAAATAGCTAAACATCTACAAATATTAAAGCTTAGTTCATTACATGTATGTGTCTCGGGAGACAGTCGATTAATTTATAAGTATTAGGGTATTTTGCCACTTGTATATATTTTGAGACAATATTATCCAAACTCTTCAGAAATATTTTTGATATTAGCATCTCTGGCATTGCACCCTGTTCTCCTCCTATTCCTTCTGACGATTCATGTGGTTCAAAAGAAACTTAGGCTCTTGCCCAAAGGTATTTCTTAGTTGAGAGTGTAACACTAAATTATGCAGAGCCCCCATTGGCACCAATCACCCTGATGCTGGTTCTGGAAGCCATTAATTCTTTATTTCAAGAGTCCTTCTGGTGTTCAGCAAGCACTACTGTTAATATTGCAGCCATCGTGGGAGTGCATTTTTTTCTCCAGCTTCCCCCTCAGTGATAGAATATAACCAGAAGCTTTCTTCTTGGATTCACTTTTGGGCTCTATTCTGTCTAGAGAAGTGGGAGAGGGGGCTGGGAGCTGATGCAGGAGGATCATAAAAGAGAAGAATGATGGGGGGTGTGGTCCAGCCCTGGGCCAGACTTCGAAGAATGGAGCACGGAGCTAGGAGGGGTTGTGAAGAAGATCGAATTCAACACTTGATGATTTAAAAAAGAAAACACACACAAAAATCTAGGGGAGGCTTGTGTCCTGGGATCCTTCTCTTGCTTTGACTCTAGAGCCCATACTCTTCACCACTGCACTGTCTGGCCTCCAGAGAAATCTCTGTGATTCTTGGTGCTCCCCACTATTAACTGTGACCCTTAGGCAAGAGTCTTACCTTCTATAAACCCGAGCTTTATTATCTTCAAAATGAAGTAATGATCCCCATGGTAATTTCTGTGAGCAGAGATGAAATAATATGTGTAAAATGTTCACTGCTATCTATGACTTAGTAGCTCAGTATCCAGTAGGTACTACCACCACCAGATTTACTGTTTCATATTTTACAGGGGTTTTTCTAGGCGTTAAGTGCCTTCCTGCTATGTTTCTCCAATCCTTTCCCACCTAGACCCACTTGGATACTACATTTTCACTAAAAATAAAAACAACTAAGAATTGGGATAGTGTTAAATGAACCTGTGTTAGGTCACTCAAAACGGCTCCCCTTCTTTTGGAATTCCTTTGGAATTCTTACTCACCTTTGTAAATCAGATCAAATATCACTTTTTCCAGGAAGCTGCACTGTCCCTGCCTAACTGAGCTAGTGATGGTCTGAATGCTGGAAATATTGGGTAAAAGTGAGATGGTGTGTGTGTTAATTTAAATGTAAATAATAGCAGAAAATATTATCCAAATATTGTGATTTAGTCACCTGACAGTTGGACTTTTTCTTTTCTGCACTGCTAAAAGTCTTGTATTTATCCTCCTTATTTGAGAAAATGAGCCCAGCTTCTGACAGTAGCCCTAAATTAGATATTGGTAAAAGCTGGTCATTACAGTTCCAATTAACAAATGTCTCCTTGCTGCTTGCACAGTGCATGTAATTGATAGAGGTGTTTGCAAAGTCCCAGAGGTATCTGGTTGGCATTCCCCCAAAATAGGGCAATTCTTATTTTCTCTTCCTAGACAAAAAGCGTAATTTAAAAACATGTTTTTCTATTTATTTGAATTGTTCTATGTAGAAAAATGGATAGTACATTTACATGAGGCTGGGTACCGAGAGGTCACATTCTGAAGTCTGTGTCTCTCCACCCAAAGGTTAGGTGGAAGAAAAAGCAGTTTAAAAGAATGGTTCAAGAAAGGCTTGCTTGGGCCTCGCCTTCCTGCTTTGCCACTTAGCAGCCCCCTCTTCTGAGCTGGGGGATTCCTTTTGCCCTTAACTCCCCACAGCTTGTGGTTGGGACTGTTCACACTTTCCAGCAGTTAGCCCATGCCTGCATCTGAATATCAGCTTAACTAACAACTGTTGAGGACTTACTGTGTGCAAAGCACCGTGGCAGTTTCTTCAGGCCTTGCCTTATAACAAAATTGTATTTTGGTGTGCTGAGCAAAATGGACACAAAATGTACACAAGGGTGAAATGAGAATTAGGAGGTTTATTTATTTAATTTTGCTTATTCTGGTATTTATTTTTATTGGATAAATTTGACAGTATATAAATTTAAGGTTCATATTGTTACATGTATATATTGCAATATGACTGCTATTGTAATGATGTTTATCATAATACATACTTCTGGTGTAATGTTATTGTCTATAGTCCAAAAGCTGCATGAAGTTTCTAACTGTGAACTAAGGTTAAAAGGACGCAGCTACAAAGCAAAGGAGGAAAGGAGGATGTGGTTCCAGATGGAAAGGAGGTAGTGATGCTGACCTTAATTTTGGGCTACTGGTGAGCACTCTATGTGATCCAGGGAATAACAATATGTTTTGCCAATTGGAAGGGGCAGTGTGATCTCTCAGTCTGTGCCATGACTCTACCACTCCCTCTGTGATGTGGTCCCTTCCCTAACTCCAGCCTATCTCCTGACTCCACTTTTCTTCCTTGTCTCCAGGTACAGTTGAACATGCTGAGCTCTTTTTTGCCTCAAGTCTTGCTGTGTCTGCCTCAAACTTTGCATCTTTACAGTCTCAGCTTTGTGGAGAAATTTCTGGAACACACTGTGAAAGTAATCCCTCCACCTTACTCCTTGTTCTTGTACTATGTTTTATTTCCTCCTTAGCACTTAATCAGGGGCTGGATCTGTGCAGGGACTGGGTCTTCGTGGGGGTGTGAGGCCACCCTTTAACCACCTTTTCTGTCTGCCTCAGGGTTTTGCTTTCACTCTGTTTTCTTTCATATTTTTCCTCACTGTTGTAACAATGATCACATCAGCGTCTGACAGTAAAAGGAGTGGTTTTAGAGCGTGTGCTCAGGAGTGTCAGCTTTTGATTTCTTGCCTTAGCTCAAGGTGTTTGCAGGGATGTGGTCTTGTTCACTCTGTGGCCTTAGTGGCTGGTACATTGCCTGGCACATAATAGGTACTCAAAAAATGTTGCCCGAATTGCCTGGCATATACTTAAGCATCAGTGAGTGTATCAACTTGTAGAATACAGGAGGGGGGATAATGGCACCTCTATTACTGGGATGTTGTGAGGAGGCAGAAAGAAAAAACAATGTAGAGGACTTAATGTATCACAGATGAAAGAATGAAAATTCCATGAACAAAGAGGGGATCTATGGAGCCTCTGCCTTTTTCTTTCAATAAGTAACCTTCTGTAGGCTGTCTCTGAGACAGAGTCAACCTTCAGGGAGTCAAGAGTTTGTGCCTGATGTATCTGGCATCACTTAAGAGCTCATTTCACCTACAGCCAACATATCGTTGATGAGGCCCGAGGGTAGAGTCATTGAGTAATTGTCATCTCTGATTTGTCCTTTTAGTTAAGTAAATAACTAAGCAATCTCTATACCCAATGCGGGGCTAGAACATACGACTCTGAGATCACGAGATGCATGTTCTACCAACTGAGTCAGATAGGTGCCTCTGTCATGTTAATTTGAAAACTTTACTTTTCCACACTGATAAACTATTTTAACAAAAGTCACTCTGGATCCATTTTAAGGGATAGAATAGCATAGTTATGTTCCAGCTTCCCTAAACTAACAATGAATCCTTGCATGTATGCTGGGAATTCTCTTGAGTCAGCTATTATTGCTGCCTATTAGAACTTTTTACTTTGGAGTTTCAGCAGTAAACTTAAAAAAAAATTTTTTTTAATGTTCATCCATTTTTGAAACACAGAGTATGAGTAGGGGGGGTGTGTAGAGAGAGAGGGAGACATAGAAACCAAAGTAGGCTTCAGGCTCTGAGCTGTCAGCACAGACCCTGATTGAGGGCTTGAACCCACAAATTATGAGATCATGACCCAAGCTGAACTCGGATGCCCAACTGACTGAGCAACCCAGGTGCCCCTCAGCAGTAAAGTTTTTAATAGCAAGATAAACAATAATCTCTTATTTCAACAATTACCAAACTAGTATATAGTGAATATCGATTATGGGCCAGGCACCGTACTTGGTGCTTTTATCTGTTTGTTTTAATGAATCCTCAAACTGATGAGGCAGTTAGAATGTGCTATTCCCCTCTATTATACATAAGACTAAGAACAGAGAGTTTGTGTCATTTTCCCAGGGTATCACAGCAAATAAGTTAAAGTCAAGGCGTGGTATTGAGTTCTCTACTTTTTCCTGTGAAGACCCTCTATGTCAAAATAAAGTAAGTTCATTTCTGTTGCCTGTTGTTACGCCTTGTGAAAATGACTGAATAAATTTTGAACCAATTGACAGAATATGTTTGAGTCCATCAAGATCTATATACAGGCTTTTCACATGCTCAAAATTGACCTTGGATGTATTCTGCTTCTGACTTTAGATCATGTTATTTGTGACCAAAATTCTGGATAAAGGCAACTAAAAGGGCTGGATATTAAATTAAGAAATTCTAGTTGGAGACCTAATAGAGCCACCAAGAAAGTGAAGACTTGAAGGACAAAGATCTGAAAGAGGAGAGAATTTCACAGTATTCGGTGCTACTTCTCTCCTTGGAGTGATCATTGATTTTAAAAATAGTGGCTGAGGGCCTGAAAAACTGAATGCAGCATTCAGAATACTAATCAGGCTAAGGGGTAAAAATGGGATTTCAGGGTTTGTAAAGGAATAATATCCCTGGTAAAATTCTACGGTTTTAGTGAAGATTCCAGGAGTCAAAGTGGATTGGAAATCAATTAGCGTTCACAGGGAAATCAAGCCCAACTTTGTATTATCCCACTCTGTAATTAGATGATTATTCTTAGGGATGCTGTAGGCAGATAACATCAATCAGAGTCTCAGATATTCTATTTTTCATATATAATAATGAAAATTTCAGGCTAAGAATTTCCTGAGATTTTATCAAAACTATGGTAAGCAAGCAAGCGATTGAAAACAGATATTAAAAACAGATAATGAAAATCAATCCACAAGAGATCCAGATATTTTAGTTAAAAGAATTAAAATTAAGGCATTCAAAGAATTAAGAGATGACCAGGGAAACTTTGACAGGAAACTGGAAAAAAAAGAATCTAATAGAAAACTTGGTACATAAAAACAACAAATGAAATGAAGAATTATGTGGACAGGTTGAATATCATCTTAGACAAAGCTGATGAAAGAATTAGTGATAGAAGAATAGGAGAGAGGAAATAAACAGACCTGCAAATAAAAAAGGAGAAGGAAGAGAAATACAGAAGATAGAGTAGGAGACAAATAAAACAGGGTGAAAGATTCACTAAACACGTCTCTAAAGATCTAATATATGTAAGGTACATATATACATTTGTATGTATGTAGACAGTGGCCTAGAAAAAGAGTGGAGAAGCTGCAGCAGTAGTATTTGAAGATACAGTGATCAAGTATTGTTCTAAACTGTAAAAGAAAAAAATATGTCAAGTCATTGACTCAGGTAATTTGTGGAGAGCCACAAATACTAGGCAGGAAAATACAAAGATGGAACTAGACCCATCCTAATAAAACTGAGTTAAACCAAGGCCAAGGAGAAAATACTAAAAACAGAAAAGAAAAATTATCTTCAAAGAATCAATCATATATTGACAACTCAGTCTCTAACATAAACAATGGAAACTCCATCCTAGTCACCTTCCCTTACTAAAGATAACCTTTATGTTGAAGATGAAGTTTAATTATTTTCATCAATGAAAACTTTTTCCATATATGCATGGGTCTATTAACAAAATATAGCATTGTTTGAAAACTGGCAAACATTATTTAGTGTTTAATTCTATAAATGATATTTAAGTTCACTTTAAAAATATCTGACATTATAGGTTAGATAATATGTTGATCTATACAGTGCTACTTCATTCTTGGACATGTCTCCTTAGCACATGTACAAGAGTTTGAGGATATACCTGTAAGTGGACTTGCTAAACTAAAAGGTATACACATATTCTTTACCAATAGTTCAAAAAAAAGATACACACACTTGACTAGTTATACCCAATTCCTTATCAAAATGGGTGGTGAAATCATTTCTTTTTTTCCTTAATAGTGTATGAAAAGTCCTCATTTCTCTACATCATAACCAACACTTGGTATTGTCAAGTTTACATTTTTTTAAGTTATAAATATATGCAAAATGACATCTTGTTACTGTTTTACATTTTTCTTATTAATGAAGTTTACATTTTAACCTAGATATGGTGGCTTTTTTTGTTTTTAGAAGAACTGTTACAGATAAATTTGACATTTAAAATGTTTTCTCAGGGTGCCTGGGTAGCTCAGTCAGCTAAATGTCCAACTTCAGCTCAGGTCATGATCTCTTGAGTTTGAGCCCTGTCTCGGGCTCTGTGCTGACAACTCAGAGCCTGGAACCTGCTTCAGATTCTGTCTCTCTGCCTCTCACTAGCTCATGCACTGTAGTGCTCTCTCTCTCTCTCTCCCTCTCAAGTACAAATAAACATTTAAAAAAGTTAAAAAAAATAAATATTTTTTTCTTATCACTTGTACTTTATGTATATTGTTGAAGCAATTCTCTGGTAACACAATATCCTAAAGGTAATATTCTATACTTTCTCACATTTTGAAATTTTGTGTCTTTTACAATTAGGACTTAAACACATTAGGAATTGGTATAAAATAGGATTATAATTTATTTTTATAATATTGATATTCACCATTTATTGAACGGGCCATCTTTCTTTATTGATTAGTAATGCTGTATGTCTGATTGCCATTTATCTATTTATCTTTTTTTGTTTCTTGAACCCATTCTATTCTGATTACTTTTCATGTGTCAGTATCACAACTTCATAACTACTATAGTTTATTTTATCTGGAGGGTGAATCCCCC
Organism: Prionailurus bengalensis; assembly: GCF_016509475.1. Lineage (NCBI taxonomy): Eukaryota > Metazoa > Chordata > Mammalia > Carnivora > Felidae > Prionailurus > Prionailurus bengalensis. The sequence goes on along the minus strand of NC_057343.1, from coordinate 121,738,735 downwards.
AACTTGTACTTGAATACTCTGGCCTTGACCTTTCCAAGTGAATTTTTGATTTTAAACAATATACCTCTTTTATCTTCTGATTTCCAATTTTTGACAGATTGATTCCAAGAAACATTTGTGTACTAGGAAAAAAAAATACAGTGCGAGTGCAATGATAAATGCCAACACAGACCTTAAGGTTGGAAGACAGTAGAGGGTGGTGGACACCGTGTAAAATCATAGAGCACATGTCCTACCCAAAGGGGGAAGATTATCTTCAGTTTCAGCTGCTTTTTGCCATCTGGGAATATAGACTCTGTGCCAGAGAGAAAATGAAATTCAAGAGAACCTGGAAAGCTGATTTTGTCTTTAATATGGAATTTTCAATTGATGAATGTTGATTAATTTTTTCATAAAACAATGGATGAACCATAGAAAAGATCTCTGAGGGCCAACCCCCAGTACTTTCCTTTCATCAAATTTGGATAATTTTCAGATCACATTGAACAGGAAAAAGGATGAAAGACTAAGATTTGAGTTGAGAAATGTTGGAGCCATGATGAGACATTGAAGTGCCATGTTTATGACCTTATCAGTGGATCCAGAGTATAGTCCCATGACCACAAAGTCATTATTCCAATGGCAGATCTTTTGGTTTGGATAACTTCTATAATTATCAGGGAATTTGGCATGGGACATCTTAACAACAGGCTTCCAATGCTCATACCTTTACACCCCCACACCCATGTTGTCCTCCTCTCTGTATTTTTCAAGCTGTGTTCTGTTTTTATAGGAATTAACTCACTCTTACCAAACCGTCTAGCACACTGAGTCTAAAATCTTTATGAGATTGCATATTAACAATGTAATATGACCCAATGTTTTAAAACTCCTTAGAGTTTTGTGTAGGACATGTTAGCTATCTTTCTCTTAAGTGCAATTTAAAGCCTATGGAGGGACCTTCATAACTGGTCTTTTAAAGTCAAAATTACATGTTTTTAAAAATCTATTTATTGCTTATTGTGATGTTAATTTGTGGATTGTATTGAAGAATAGACTCTGAAGTATAAGCACCACCTAATCCAGGTCAAAACCATCATCTAAAATCTCACATAGCATCTTAGCCTGGCTTGAGCTGGCTTCAGTGCAACCTGGCACGAACTCCTGTGCCAGGAGTTAGCAAGTATTGAGCAATGGCTACAAATACATTTTTTTCATTTGTATATTTTTTTCTGTACCTTTCCAATACACAAAAAAGAAGCAAGGATAATAGATAAGGACTTTTCTCTGATTCCTAGGTACTAAAAAGGATGTATGCTATTTACAAGCTTATCTGGTAAAAATATGATGTGAGAGATCCTATGATAAGATGTAAAACTAGGGAAGTGTTCTGGGTTCTCCTCATCATGGTGGTGATGGTGGTGGTTGTTCATAGAATTGATCTTGGTCCAAACAGATCAGGATGAAAGGGAACATTTATGCATTGCACTGACTGATGTTAATGGTATCTTCCTTAACTCAATAAATCATTAACTGATGGCTCTGGGGATATAGTGACTTCCCAGAAAGATGTAATTCATGCTTTCCTCGAGCTTACATTACATAGCAAGGGGAAGGGTCAGATGGTGAACATCCAAATATGTAAGATGATTTTAGATGTTGTTACTTGGAAGACTGTTTAATGAAAGGATGAGGTAGAGGGTATGTGTGTGTATGTGACACTATGATCAGAGGGACTATGTTGCCTTAGGGTAACAGGCCTGGTTTGAATATACACTGTAGTGTGTCCCATCTTCATATCCATGAAGCACAAATGCCACACAGTACTTCTTAGTGCCTATTTAGTGGGGATCACAGTGTGGAACAGGATTTCTAACACAATAGTCTCTGTAATGGTAGTGGTAATATTAATATCACAACAATACTAGCAGTGGTAATACTGACAGTAGTGGATTCTGGGTGCTTTCACATTTCATACCACTACAGTGATGCTAAGACTTTGAAAAAGTCACTTCTTTTTGTCTCATCTGTTCAAAGAGGCACTTGGAGCCAGTGACCTCCGTGGTGCCTTCCACTCTCTCTTCAAAAAGAAGAATGTCAAATTCTCCATTTCCTTATGTTCCATTTCAGTCTTAGTCTGGATTTCTCCTCCACTTGGTTTTCCATTATTCATTTCATCTTCATAAAATTTTCTTAGAACAGGAAGTGTGTGATTCAGTTCAGAGAACTGCTTTCTTTGACAGAGAGGAATCCCAATTTTGGGCTAGTCTTTGGGACTATGCCCAGGGGAGATTTTGGAGGTTAGGAAGAAGTTAGGTTCTAGAGTCTGAGACCCCTGGGTTTGAGTCCTGGTTCCACCATTTCATATGTGTAGCATTGGACAAGTAGCTTGACCTTTTTGAAATTTCATGTGCTCCCCTGTAAAAATGGGGGGTCTACCTCATTGGATTTTTATGTTTATATGAAATAACGCATGTAAAATATTTGTTATGTGGTACCCACTAAAAGTTAGTTGTGATGATAATTAATTCAGTATATCTTCAGGACTGGCTATCTTTCAAAGATGAGTTTTTGATCTGAACCATATGTGAAATAATTGTACATGGAAGGGTCTTTGGGTCTAGCCTTCTGTAGCAGGCTTAGTGGCCTTCATTCATCCTCTATAAATTATGGAGGTTTATTCTCTGATTCTCTTCATGCCTTTAGCATGTCACTTCCTCCTTCCATTAATGGCATAATGTTGACAAGAAGATAAAATTTGAAAATAGTGGAAATAGACTGGAAAGGGAAAAGAATGGTCATCTCACCTCTAAAGGAATCACTTGCATTAAAAAATGTAGTGATTCAGTAATACTTCACCAAAGGCCACAGTTTGATCACTAGCTTAATCTTTTAAGAGTATATGCCTTATAGTATGGAATCCTGGCCCCCAAAAGAACTCCCAGGCAAGTTTTGATTGTTTTAAGTTGTGAAACTGTGGAAGATTATTTCTATTCCCTTTAGATATGTATCTCCCTCTTCTGGTGTATAGAAACAGTCATTTAATGCGTGTCTGGCAACATCGATCCATGGTTGAGGATAGGCTGCGCTATGGTTTCACCCAGCAGAACACCCAAGGGCAATTTGAAAGACAATGTAATTACACAAGTTGGAAATAGGTCAGGACTTGGGACAAACACCCAGATGCTTTGGAAAGTAGCTTTGGTATTTGACGGCCCCTGGAGTGAGAAGTTATTTGGGTTGCTGTGCCTGGGAGTTTGTTTGTTTGTTTGTTTAGTTTTGAGCAGGTAGGCAGAAAGAGACCAATTCTGAGCATGCTCTTTGGGTATAAGCTTGGGTGATGCTGGTTGCCAGTGTAAGATATGGACGCTCGTAGTAAAAGCACTATATCAAAATGGCCCAAAGTGGGGCTATGAGGTTAGGCAGACCTGTGTGTGTTTACTGCTCCTCACCTTCTTAGCTTGGCACCCTATGCAAAATTATTTCACAACTCCAAGTGTCACTTTTTTCATTTCTATATTGGGTATAATAATAACACATAGGGTGTATGGATTAAGCAAGATAGTGAATATGACATGTTGAACACATGCCAGCTACTTGGAAAATAACTTGAAAGATGTGATAAAATACAAAGCCCCAAGCTTTGGCTGCTCACATGTTGTTTTCGGTGGCCTTCCTTGGATTTCTCTCTCACAGTCCACACTTATGGTTCAGTTGCCACTGGTGAGGAGGCATTTACTTTATCTGAGGTAGGTGGATGTGGACATACCAAAGCCAGATACTGGATTCTTGACCAGGTAGAGACTGGTGTTGCCCTGTTAATGGGTATCACTGATGGATATGTGTCCTGGAGGAGCAAATCTCTTCCTCACAGACCATCAATAGCTGGTGGTCTGTGAGCCACAGTAGGCATGTCTCTGACTCTAGGAGAAGTTTTGTGGAACTATGGTCCTGGTTCATCTTAAGCACAATAAGACTACCAGGCTTTACTCGGGGGCTTATGCTACTGAAATGATGCAAACTTCTAGAGTAACATTGCACACAAAGAATGACCCAAAACAGTGTTAGTTGAAAAAAGTCAGCCCCCGGGGTCAGATAGGCTTAAATTCAATCTTGGATCTGCCAGTTACTCACTATGTGATCTTTGTCAGCTTGCATAAGTTGTCAGTTACCTCATCTGTGAGATGGGGATACTAATAACTACCATGTATTTTGTAGATGATAAGGAATGAATACAAAACATTCATTCAGAGATTGGTGCATATATACAGGTGATACCTATAGGTTTATATTATCATCTTAAAAATTATGGCTATTCCCTTTAATCTTAAAACTATATTAAAGCACATAATCAGCTTACATTAACTTGACTAAATATTACATAATATTATAAATACTTACTGAGAATTATTTTAGGCTCTGTGATGAGCACTAAAACACTGTTGCTGTCCTTAAGGAATCTGTATTTCAGTTGAAAGAATAGACACATAAATAAGGCAAAAATTCCCAAGTGCTAAACCAAAGGCACAAGGATCATGATGTAAGGACAAGGAGGAAACAAATTAATTCTGCATCAGGGGAACGAAGTAAGTGTTCATGGAAGAAATGCCTTGATGGTGGCATTGTGTTGTGTGGCATTTTTATTGAAGGGACAATGTGAACAAAGGCTCAGAGTTAGAACTGTGTGGGGTGTGGATGAGAAATAACTTCATTATGACTGGATGCTACAAAACGTGGAGAGATGTTGTAGAATAGGTTTGGAAACTGGGTTGCAGTTTTATTCTAGAGGGCTTTGAATATGCAAATAAAATTTGTGCAGAAATATCCTTTAAAAAATGACTTCATTCACTTGTCCCTTCCTTCCTTCAACACCATTTATTTAATGCCTACTCTGCCAGATACTGTTACGGAGAAAAAGCAGTGAACTGGATAAATCCAATAAGTTTCCAGTCCAGTGTGAGAAAGAACCCTGAGTAAGCAATTTCATTAGAGTGTGCTGAATGGCCCCATAGCCAGGGAGGAAAGAACGCTTCTTGCACAGTGACCTCCTCCACATTTGGGGGAAAAGAGAGGGATTTTCTGAGGAAATGACTCTCAGCTAACATTTGAGGGAATGAATCAGAGTTAATCAGGTGAAAGGGGTAGAGGAAGAATATTTTGAGTGGAAGAAACAGTATGTTTTAGAGGTGAGGCAGATTATAGTGGGTCTTAAGAATTCCAAGTTAATTCAAAATTGGTGGAGCACTGAGTGCAAGATAAGAGCTGGGAGAGATGGTTGACAGGTGGTCCTTAAGAGCCTTGTAAGTCATGCAAAAGAGTGTTTTATCTCTAGGGCCCAGAAAACTTTTAAGCAATGCTTGCTTTGCATACAGAGGGGCAGACTGTGGACACAACCTGATTACATTTGTCTTTTAGAAAGATAGCTCTCAGCAGATTGGAAAATAGAGATTGGAAGACAAGACTAGAGTCAGACCAACTTAGAGGCTATTGGAGTCATGCAGACAGTTGTATCTGTGTTTACCTTTCCCAAAAGTTTACCCACAACGTGAGAAAAAGAAAGGTGACCCATTTTCTTGGATTTTATTCTTACCTTGATGTATATAATGTACTTGGTTGCATGAGACGGGGGGGCGGGGGGAGAGGTGTCAAATGGTTTATATCATTTTAGGCACTATTTCTAGCAATTGTTGAGAGGAATGGAGGCATCTCTGCCTTCCCAGGGGAGGAGGAAAGGGATCCTATCTTCTGCAACAGGGATGCTGGGAAGGTGGCCTTTGCCTACTTGGGGCAGTGTTTGCTGGATATCAGAAAGTATCTCAAAAAATAATTTTAGAAGTAGTTGCATCACTTTCCAAGAGCCACCCCCCCCATCCCTCATTTGCCTGTAGAAGTGACAAGTAGGGGAAACAGTGCCCATTTACTGTAATGAGACCCAGAGCCAGCAGTATCTGCTCCAGGGAGATACAAGTAGGGCAGCTGATTTGACAGCAATTGAGTGCACTTGTGAACTTTTTCTTGGTCCCCTAGGAAATCAGAATAGCAAACAGCACAGTCCTGGACTGTGTTGTTGCAAAGCTTCCCAACTCAGACCCTGTCTGATACCCTTGTCAAATGCAGCACTCCTATAGACTCATTAGAGATGGTTGGAGCTGCTTTTATTGATATTGTTGACATAGTTTATCTTCTCTGTTGCTGGCTATTTGCTTCTGATATGGTTGAAGAGAGAAATAGGGTAAAATGTGAATCATTGTTTGCTGAGACTGATTCAGATCTTAGACCTGAGAACTGGGGCAGGCATAAAGTGTATAGGACCCCAAATCAGTCACTAGCCAGTGAGTGACTTGATTCTAGAACCTGTTTCAATACTGTATTGGTTTTCTTTAATGCTTATTTTTGAGAGAGAGACAGTGCAAGTGGAGGAGGGGCAGAGAGAGAGAGGGAGACACAGAATCCGACGCAGCTCCAGGCTCTGAGCTCTGAGCCAAGAGCCCAACATGGGGCTCGAACTCACAAGCTATGAGATCATCACCTGAGCAGAAGTTGGAAGTAACCAGGCACCGGTGTATTGGTATTTTGTTGCTGTATAACAGATTACCACATACTTGGTGGATGGAAAGAGTACACATTTATTACCTCAACGTGTCTGTGAATCAGGATTCCAGACATGGGTTAGCTGGTCATCTGCTCAGGGTCTTACAGGGATGAAATCTAGGTCTTGATCAGCTGTGTCCTCACCTGGGGGATCCACTTTACATCAGGTTCCTGACAGAATTTATTTTCTTGTGATACAGGAATGAGTTCCCTGCTTTCTTGAAAGATGCCAAATGGGAGCTGATCTCAGCTCCTAGAGGACACCAGTCATACCTTGCCACATGGCCCTCCTCTCATCAGCATGGCAGTTTTCCTTTTAATGGCCAGAAGCAGAATTTCTCTCTCACTTTGAATTTCTCAGACAGCTTTACAAATCTCACCTGATTAGGTCAAGCCCACCCAGAATAAATTCCTTTTTGATTACTTAATTCCATCTGAAAAAAAAATGCCACATAATGTAACACAATAATGGCATTATATCCTATCATATTTATGAGCTCACTCACACTTAAGGGGAGGGGATTATAGAGGATATGCTCACCAGGTAGTAGGAATCCTGGGTTAGGAAGTATCTTAGAATTTTTGCTTGCCACAACTACCTATCAACTTTTGTCTACAGGTAGGTTCCTAAACATATGGAGAATATTTCCCAATTTTCAAAGTGGTTACATACTGTATAACCATTTATAAAATGAATATATTCAGTCTTGTTTATTCCTGAGAAGGTAGAATCTCAAAGGAGGGTTTGTGATTGGGGTTTGTGAATGATCAAGTGCTGTATAAACATGAGAGAACATGTCTATGGGGACCAAGTAGCTTTCTGGGTGTGATTTTTTCCTACTAGTCACCATTTAAAAATAGTTGTAGGAGAGTGAGGAGTTAAGATGGAGAAGAAGTAGGGGGGGGTGGGTATTTTCCTCAGCCCTCAAACACAGCTGTATTGAGGTCAGATCACTCCGAACACCTAGGAAATCGATCGGCAGAGTGGCAGAAGGATCTCCACAGTTGGAGGGAGACAGCTTTGCAAGATTGAGGTATGTGCATGTGAATTGGGGGAGATAAAATAGCATAGGCATGGAGGGGAGGGAACCATTTCTGTGCAGAGACAAAAAAGAGAGAGAGGGGGGTATGAAATACAGCATTGAGTTAGTACAAGAAGAAAACCTTTCTGGACCATAGACTGGGGAACAAGAAGTACAGAGAGTGTCAGTTCTTTTTTGCAAATAGCCTCAGGAGCTAAAACTCCTGAGCTAAAACTACATGGTGCCAGGTCTTTTAAGACACCTGATTTTGAATCCCAGCTGAGCACCAAGGGGAAGTCTCCGGAGAACTGGGACTCAGGGCAAGCTGACCACCCTGGCTATTCTGTGAAGACTGCCTGAATAGTGTGGGTTGAGATCCCCAGTCCAAGGAGGAGAGATTGGGCTGGTGCCATTTCCCCCAATACCAACATGGTGGGACTTCAGAGAGCAGCACAGTGGCTCCCAATGGAGGCGGGACATACTTACACCAAACCCCGCCCCTCTATGCCTGGTAACTACTTATCTATTGGAGGAAGACTGACTGACCTACCACAGCCAGACTGTCCTCCAAACCAGCACAGCCACCAGCCCCAGGCAACAACAGACAATTCTTTTTTTTTTCTTTCCTCCCTCCTCTTGTTTTCTTTTGGAATCAGGCTCATAGTTTCTGATTTTTTATAATTCATACACACATCTATATGTGTGTATATATACATATAGATGTGTGTATATGTATATATACACACACACATATATATATATTTTGATCAGTAATTTTTATTCTATACTTTCTCCATCTTTTATTCTTTATTTTCCTTTCTCTTTCTCTGGAATTAGGCTTACAGTTTTTTGATTCCCTAGTTTTTTCTCCCCTTTCCTTTTTCTCTTTTTGTGGGATCAGGCCCCCTCTTTTTTTTTCCAGGGCTCATACCTAGTCGATGATCGAAACACTCCACCACCATAAGCAAGGAGGAGCTCTGCAGAGGATTGACCAGTGGGATAGGAACAGCCAAAATGCAACAGTAGAGTGTATACAACATACACCAAACACTTCCTGGGGTGCCGTGCCCCTGCACAGTGTATGATCCCTTTTTAATATAGTAGTACTTTCAGGTGTAGGGCACATAACAAGCTTTTAAAACACACAAAATACGGGAGCCTGGATGGCTCAGTTGGTTAAGGGTCCGACTTGGGCTCAGGTCATGACCTCATGGTTCATGAGTTGGAGCCCTGTGTTGGGCTCTCTGTTGATAGCTCAGAGCCTGGAGCCTGCTTCAGATTCTCTCTCTCTGACACTCTCCCCTCTCCTCTCTCTCTCAAAAAATGAATAAACATTAAACACACACACACACAGGACAGAAACTTAGCCAAAATCACAAGGCGGAGGAATTCCCCTCAAAATAAAGGTAAAGAAGAGATCACAGAGAATTGCTCAAAACAGGTTAACAATATATCTGAATAAGAATTTAGAATAACATACTGGCACAAAAACAGACACTCAGATCAATGGAACAGAATAGAGAACCCAGAAATGGGCCCACAAATGTATGGCCAACTAATCTTTGACAAAGCAGGAAAGAATATCCAATGGAATAGATTCAGCATTCCAGCTGAATCTCTTCAGCAAATGGTGCTGGGAAAACTGGACCACTTTCTTACACCATACACAAAAATAAACTCAAAATGGATGAAAGATGTAAATGTCAGACAGGGAGCCATCAAAATCCGAGAGGAGGAAGAAGGCAAAAACCTCTCTGACCTCGGCCTCAGCAACTTCTTACTCAACACATCTCCAGAGGCAAGGGAAACAAAAGCAAAAATGAACTATTGGGACCTCATCAAAATAACCTGAGCTGAAGTCAGATGCTCAACCAGCTCAGCCACTCCTGAGCCCCATACACTTCCATTCTTTGTGTTCACAAAGCACTCCTTCAGAGAGTGCCGTAGAGATCCCTGGAAGGGGCTATGTGAGTCACTAAATTATGAGATGTCAATAAATCCGTTTGCTGTGAGAATTTTCACCTTACATTACTTGAAGCCATGGACTGGAAGTCAGTAGATGGATGGCCATCATTGTGCCTTCCCCTTTAAAAGCAGTTTTTGGGTGGCCTAGGGACACAGTTTTCACCAGTCTGTATCAGGCCCTAGTGCAATTAGGAAGAGGTATCATCTAAAGGCAGTCAGAGAAAGATAAATATATTTCACTTATAGGTGGAATTTAAGAAACACAACAATGAACACAGGGGAAGGGAAGGAAAAATAAGACAAAAAGGGAGGCACACTGCAAGAGACTCTTAATTACAGAGAACAAACTGAGCATTGCTGGAGGAGAGGTGGGTATGGGGGGATGGGCCAAATGGGTGAAGGGCATTAAGGAGGGCACTTGTTGGGATGAGCACTGGGTGTCATATGTAAGAGATGAATCATTGAGTTCTATTTCTGAAACCAATACCATACTGTATGTTAACTTGATTTTAAATAAACTAAAAAAAAGGTATAAACCTGGTTACATTAAAATTAAATTCTCTTACTCAAAAGACAAAAGAATGTGAAAATCAAACTACAAACTGAGAAAAAGTGTTTGCTACAAAAATGACTAGTCATTATATTTAAAGAGCTCCTCCAAATTAATGATAAAAAATAGCACACTAGAAAGATGGGCAAAACTTACTAACTGGCACTCCATAAAAGAAGAAATAAAATGTTGTGTGAATATACAATAATCAACCTCATTAGTAATCAAGAAATCCATAAAAAAGTATTTTATTCCCAATAGATGGGCAAAGGTCGATAATATTGACAAAATCAAGTGTGACAAGTGTTTAATTATCTCTTAAACACTGCTGACAATAGTCAGCAATACAACTGCTTTTGAAAAATAATTTGGGAATACTTTTAAAGATGAACTATTTAATAAATTCTAGGACTTAGCAATTATACCACCAGTCATATTCATTCAGAAACTCTTGCCCACATGCATCAGAAGGCATGTACAAAGATGATCACAGCGGGATTGTTTTTAACAGCAAAAATCTGCATACAACTCAAATGACCATTGCCAGGAAAATGAATAAATTGTTATACAGCAATGAAAATGAATGAACTCTAGGTGTATATGTCATTATGGGTGAACCTTAAAAATAAAGTAGTGAATTAAAAATTGAGTCATAAGAGATCACAGCATGTGATACTTTTTTTTTTAATGGAACTCTTAGTCTTCCTCAAGGATGGAAAAAGTCATTTAAAAAAATTCCAACAACAGCCCAGTTTTTTGTTTCTTTAATCAGAATTATTGGAATTGATGGTGTGCAGAAAACCTAATGTAAGTAACTGTAATTCTCTTGGTTGATTAAGCAAACCTTTAGAATGAACCAGTTAGTGCAATGAAGGAAAAAATTTCTGAGAAACACTATCAGTCTCTGATATTGTCGGGAAATGAAACCTGTGGTTACTCAAATATTTTAAATACAGTTACCATGAAGACCATATACAGATTACAAAATTAAAAGGACTATAGAAACCTTGACTTCTCCCCATCCTGCCAACAACTCAGTGAACCTTAAAACACAATGTAGTTTTGAGACCCATTCACCATTCCTGACTCCCAACACAACCTCCTCACATCAAACATGGGTACCATCTCTCATTTGAATCCGAACAGCATATTAACTGTTCTCCTTATGTCAGCCCTGAACCAACTCTTAGCCATGCTAAGCTTCTTCCCAAAGTAACAACGACAGTGGTCATTTGAAAACATAATTCATACCAAATCCTGTAATCACCTCCCCCCTCCCGCCCACCAATGGCTTCTCATCTCACATAGAATTAAACCCTTGTACTGCACAGGCATGGCACCAGGCTACTTCTCTAACTTCATCTTCTAATAATCTTCCAGCCACACTGGCCGTTATGCAATTTCCTGTTTGTGCAAAGCAGGCTCCCACCTTACGGCCTTAACATCTATTTTTAAATAGCTAACTAAATGAAAATGGGTCCTAGATGAACAAATGACAAAAATGTGCCATCATCTAATGTTAATGATTTACCCAATTCTGCGGATCTGTGAGGCAGTAAAACCATCCTACCAGATGTGTTGTGGTGAAGGTAATGTTTTCCTTTTGAAAATTTTTTGGACACATATTACATGTCTTGGAAGCCATTTGCACATTGTGTCTTATACAGAGTGTCTAATTACCCAAAATATACATTCTCTGTAAGATCATCAGGCAATCTGCTATTAAGCACACATGTATTAACCTCTCCTGCTTCACTCATAACCTACCCATACGTACTCCCCCCATGAAGAGGTATGTTTTCTTTATTAAATATTCTTTCTCAGGACATATGAAGTATTTTCAAAAATATATATTTGTAATGAGATTTGAATGATCACCTCAACTTGGAGATATCACCCCTTTATCAAAGCCAGCTCCTCCTGTTCTTTCAGGAAGACCTATGATCTCTGGCTATTAACTGAGCGTTTTATGGGCTGAAAATGGAAATGGAAGACATGAGAACCATAATTTAAGTCATGATATGGCTTCTCAATTAAAGTGATATTAAAAAGCAATAAAACCCTCCACCTCAGCCCCCAGGTACAAGGGTTGCAGAATAATTAGAATTCCTTCTCAGAAAGTAAGAAAAAGAATGTTTTAGTCTAATACTGCTTATAGCACATATAGAAAGTCAAGAGAAAATCAGAAAAGGAGCAAGGAAGGTGCCTTGAACGTTTCCTTTGCCCATACTGGCTGGAGTTTTTTTCTGGTATCAGAAGAGTAAAAATCAGTGCAATCTTATCTACCAGAACCGCTAGGTCAGTAAGGCCTTGATGGCCTTGGCTCCAAGTGGCTGCTCACACAGACAGTGGAGCTCAGAAATAGCTCCTAACACCTGCTCCCTTGGCCCAGGAGCTCTGTGAGAATAGGACTGTGGTTGGGTTTGAAGTCTTTTTAAAGTAAGTATCATATGATTCTACAGTGGAAACGGTCACACTTTGTGAAGAGAGGAGTGTAAACAGTCTGATGTACATATCTACATTTGTTTTCTAGCCCAAAGTCGTGTCTATTCAACTCCTGTCTACTTTCAAGGGACATCTTGACATTTCATCACTACTTGTGTTTTTTTTTTTCCTTAAGGACAACTGATGAATGCTGGGCCCTGACCAATGATGTGAAGACTGTGCCTGCTTCTAGGAACACAGGAGCCAAGTGAAACCATTTGATAGACACATCTAGACACCAACTATATGATGATAATTACAGTGATGATCACGGAGACTTAATATGTTCCAGGTACTTTGCTAAGTTCTTTAATCATCTAAACTTGATCCTCATAAAAATTTTATGGGATAAACATTGCTATATTATATTAGCATTCCCATTTAATAGATGAGGAAAATAAAGCCTAGGTTAATGAATTCTATACTGCTTTCTCAAGAAGGATATAAAGTTATCTAGCTTCACCCTTTAAAAATGACTTTTAGGGGCACCTGGGTGGCTCAGTCGGTTAAGCATCTGACTTCGGCTCAGGTCATGATCTCATGGTCCATGAATTCGAGCCCCGCGTCGGGCTCTGTGCTGACGGCTCGGAGCCAGGAGCCTGTTTCGGATTCTGTGTCTTCCTCTCTCTCTGACCCTCCCCTGTTCATGCTCTGTCTCTCTCTGTCTCAAAAATAAATAAATGTTAAAAAAATGACTTTTATAATGCTTTTCAAAATTAGTACATTAAATAAATGCTTTGAATTGAAAACCCCTATTAATTATAGCACTAGGTGCAAAGCATACCACATAATCAGCCACTAAAACCCTAACATCAGTTGTTTTATCTGATTAGGATGGATGGATGAGTTTTTCTCTTTGAAGACAGTTGGGTTTCATGAACAGTTAGTGAACAAACTGAAAGAAATGGAGCAGAAAGGGTGATTCCAAAATTGTGGAGAAAAGGCACATATTGCCTATGGCAAGGGGAACTGGGTGACTGGGGAAGGGGATCAGAAAAAGTCTCCTATTTTAAGAAAAAAGAACTCTCCGGCACTGTTGGTGGGAATGTAAATTGGTGCAGCGTCAGTGTAAAACACTATGGAGGGTTCCCCCAAGAAATTAAAATAGAGGTATCATGATCTAGGAATTCCAATACTTGTTATTTATCCAAACAAAATGAAAACACTAATTTGATAAGATAAATGCACATTGATTGAGCATTGCTCAATTGATGTTTATTGCTACATTATTTATAACGATCAAGATATGGAAGCAGCTTATAAGTCACCAACAGGTAAAGAAGATTATGTGTGTATACACACAAAGTACCTGTACACACACACACATCACCATATATACACACACACACACGTGTGTGTGTGTATATATATATATATATATATATATATATACACACGTATATATATATACGTGTATACACGTATGTGTATACAAAAAATTCATTGTATACAATGCGATATTACACAGCCATAAAAAAGGATGAGATCATGCCATTTCTAACAACATGGATGAACCTAGGAGGTATTATGGTAAGTGAAATAAGCCAGACTGAGTAAAACACCATATAATTACACTCATATGTGGAATCTAAAAAACAAAATAAATGAATAAACAAAAAACACAACCAGACCTCTAATTATAGACAGCAAAGTGATGGTTGTCAGAGAGGAGGGAAGTAGGCAGATGAGCAAAATGGGTGAAGGGGAATGGGACATACAGGCCTCCAATTACAAAATAAGTAACTCACAGGAATAAAAGATATAGCACAGGGAATAGTGCTGTATGGTGACAGACTGTAGATATACTTGTGATAAGCATAACATATAGAGATGCTGAATCACTATGTTGTACACCTAAAATGAATGCAATGTTGTGTGTCAACTAAAAATTTTTTTAAAGATCCAAAATCAATATTCTACTAATAAAAGTCTCTGATTTTACTGTCTAATCTTTTGTACCTTTCACATTTACAGCCTTTGTGTATACCTTGTCTATTCCAAAAATTATGTTTTAAGTTGGTATGTAAAAAGGACAAGGAAGAACCCACAAGACCATTATTCTCCACTTCAAAATTCTGCCTTGAGTCTGAGTAGACTCTATCAATAATATCCCATTACTTCTAAGGATTACCTTGCATTTATCTTGTAACCTATTCTTCTCTTTCTTAGCTCACATAAGGGAAGCCAGGCTCCCAATAAATTTCAGCTTGCAAGTCCTCCTGAAAGAAGTGGATGAATGAAAAGACATTGTATTCCCCAAATAACCAGGCTGAGTCCATGGGGAGGGTATAGGTGGTGTGCCTGCCTGTTTTAGGAAATGCACCTGACATTGCAACAAGGGACCACTGCTACTATTTTGCACCAACACACACAGAGTTTATAAATAACATACCTAGTATTATCTCATTCCTGTGAGTACTACAGTCTAAAGTCTGATGAACTTTCAAAGAGAAAATGTACACAGAAAACATGGCTTTGGCACTTCTCTGTCATGACATATTCTGCCATTGATTAACCATGTAGTCTTAGCCAAGTCACTTAACTTCTCTGAGATTCAGTTTTCACAGATATGAGAAATGGAGAAAAGCCCACAATTCTGCTTATCTCACATGATCGTGGAGATAAGTGAAAGAAGTGACTATAGACGTATTTTGTCAATGAACGTGAATACAAAAGTATTAGCACAACTATTCCTTTCCCGTTATCCACCCAGTTCCCATTAGAGGTTTTATCCAGAAGATTCTGAGTCCAGCACTCTTCCCACCACACCCTGCAGACCCCCTTCAGCCTATGGAATATTATCACACAGTTAAGTCTCTTCCAAGGAATTATTAGTAGGTAACTCAATCTGTGGCTCTGTGCCTGACTTACTCCCAGGTGTAGCATGTATTAGGTCCTGCCATCTGTCCCTTACATGAGCCACGTGACCTTGGATAAGTCCTATAACCTATCTGATCTTTGATTTCATATTTACAAATTTGGGTAATAATAGTTTCCCTTCATTATCCTACAGGCTTGCAGGGTGTGTATTAATAAGGCAGTATGTCAAGACATCTCAAAAACACTCAAGACCACAGTCATTGCCATGACATATACTGTCTCTCCCCATTAAAGTATATTCACAGGACAGGGGATTTTACTGATGTATCTTCAGCATATAGAATATTGCCTAGCACATAATATACATTTAATAAATACTTCTCAGTGAGTGAGTGACATAAATGCAAGCACTTGACATTATCACCAATATTACTCTTCCAAACTGGTTATGTACAGTGTAAGGTCTAAAACTCAAAGCATTTTTTCTGTACACATTTATGTGTAATCTAACCCTTCAATGAAAATATATAGAAGCAATTTTCCTCTTGAATACACAAAAAGAAATAGAACACAGAAAAATATTCCCTAGGCTCTATAGTTCCAGGACACCTGCAAACAGGGAGATCACTCCCTGACAATTGAGATCTAAACATTTTCAAAACTAATTTAATAGCAGTATTTTACAATAACATCAAACATCCCTAATAAGGGAAATGCCAAGGTAAAAGATATTAGAAGCCACTAAGGCCTAGCTAAGTAGGAACAGAGATGCTGGGTCTTTGGAGAATGGTTATAATGGTAGCTCCTGAATTTCATGTGCTACTTCATCCCATTGGAAGAAGCCACACTCTATAACCCTTGGGTAAATACAGGCCTCAGAGCCCTGCCCCTTCCTCTTATACAATGTCAATTGTGAACACTTAGAAATGATTACCAATGGAGGAGTGAAGATGGCAGAGCAGTATGGGGACCTTCAGCTTGTCTCGTCCCTGCAAAGTAGCTAGATCAGCACCAAACCATTTTGAACATGTAAGAAATTGATGAGGATTAACAAGACAATCTGCATTACTTGAGCCACAGAACTTGGCAGGTCCACAGTGCAGAGAGGTGAATTGGGGGAGAGAAAAGCTGTGGAGGGTGGGGAGCCATTTTTTGCAGAGAGAGGACACAGAGAGAAAGATAAAGGGGGAGAACAACTGAAACAAGAAGAAATAGAAAATTTGAACACATAACCAGTAAAGAAACTGAATCAGTAGTGAAAACTCTCCCAACAAACAAGAGTCCAGGGCTTAATGGCAAGGGGAAGTCCAGGGGAATTCTGCCAACATTTACAGAAGAGTTAAAACCTATTTTTTTGAAGCTGTTCCAAACAATAGAAATGGAAGGAAAACTTCCAAACTCATTCTATGAGGCCAGCATTACCTTGATTCAAAAACCAGACAAAGATAGCACTAAACAGGAAAACTACAGACCATTTCCCTGAGGAACATGGATGCAAAAATCCTCAACAAGATACTAGCCAACTGGATCCAACAATACTTTGAAAGAATTATTCACCATGATCAAGTAGGATTTATTCCAGGGCTGCAGGGCTGGTTCAATATCCTCAAATCAATCATGTGATACATCACATTAATAAGAGAAAGGATAAGAACTACATGATATCCTCAATAGATGAAGAAAAAGCACTTGACAAAATACAGCATCCTTTCTTAATAAAAACCCTCAAGAAAGTCAACATAGAAGGAACATACCTAAACATCATAAAAGCCATTTATGAAAAGCCCACAGGTAATATCATCCTCAATGGGGAAAAACTTAGAACTTTCCCCTTAAGATCAGGAACACAACAGGATGTCTACTCTGACCACCGTTATTCAACATAGAGTTGGAAATCCTAGCCTCAGCAATCAGACAACACAAAGAAATACAAGGCATTGAAATTGGCAAGGAAGAAATCAAACTTTCACTCTTTGCAGATGACATGATACTCTACATGGAAAACCCAAGTATCCACCAAAAAACTTCTAGAACTGATCCATGAATTTAGCAAAGTCACAGGATATAAAAATCAATGTACAGAAACTGGTTGCATTTCTATACACCAATAATGAAGCAGCAGAAAGAGAAATCAGAGAATTAATCCCATTTACAAATGTACCCAAAAACTGTAAAATACTCAGGAATAAACCTAACCAAATAGGTAAAAGATTTTTTTTATACACTGAAAACTATAGAAAGCTTATGAAAGAAATTGAAGAAATGTCAATACTACTCAAGGCAGTCTACATATTCAGTACAATCCCTATCAAAATAACACCAGTATTCTTCACAGAGCTAGAACAAACAATTCTAAAATTTGTATGGAAGCACAAAAGTCCCTGAATAGCCAAAGTAATGTTGAAAATGCCTCCAAAGCTGGAGGCATCACATTTCAGAACTTCAGGCTGTATTACAAAGCAGTAATGGTTAAGACAATATGGTACTGGCACAAAAACAGACACATAGATCAATGGAACAGAACAGAGAACCCACAAATGGATCCAGAAACATATGGCGAACTCATCTTTGACAAAGTAGGAAAAAAAGATACCCAACTGAGGAAAGACAGTCTCTTCAGCAAATGGTGTTGGGGAAACTGGACAGTGACATGCAGAAGAATGAAGCTGAATTACTTTCTTACAAACACAAAAATAAACTCAATATGGATGAAAAACCTAAATGTAAGACAAGAAACCATCAGAATCCTAGAGGAGTAAACAGGCACCAACCTCTTTTACTTGGGTCACACAGCAACTTCTTACTTGACATGTTTCTAGATGCAGGGGAAAGAAAAGCAAAAATCAACTATTGGGACCACATCAAGATAAAACCTGCAGAGTGATGGAAACAATCAACAAAACTAAAAGGCAATCGATGGAATGGGAGAACATATTTGCAAATGACATATCAGATAAAGGATTAGTATCCAAAATCTATAAAGAACCTCTCAAACTCAACACCCAGAAAAACAATCCAGTGAAGAAATGGGCATAAGACATGAATAGACATATTTCCAAAGAAGACATCCCAATGGCGGACAGACACATGAAAAGATGCTCAACATCACTCATCATCAGGAAAATACAAATTAAAACCACAATGAGATACCACCTCATACCCACCCGTCAGATGGCTGAAATGAACAACTCAGGCAACAACAGATGTTGGAGAGGATACAGAGAAAGAACACTTGTGCACTGCTGCTGGGAATGCAAACTGGTGCAGCCACTCTGGAAAACAGTATGGAGGTTTCTCAAAAAATTAACACTAGAACTATCCTATGACACAGCAACTGATCTACTAGGTATTTATCCAAAGGATATAGGAGTGCTGTATCCCAATGTTTATAGCACCACTATCAACAATAGCCAAAGTATGGAAAGAGCCCAAATGGCCACTCACTGACAAATGGATAAAGATGATGTGGTGTGTTTATGTATATATATACATATATATATATATATATGTATATATATATATATACACACACACACACACACACACATATATATATATACACACACACAATGAAATAGTACTGGTGATGAAAAATAATGAAATCTTGCCATTTGAAACAACATCGAGAGAACTAGAGTATTATGCTAAGCGAAAAAAGTCAGAGAAAGACTAATATCAAATTATTTCACTCATATGGAATTAAAGAAACAAAACAGATGAACAAAGGGGAAGGGAAGAAAAAATAAGATAAAAACAGGGAGGAAGACAAACCATAAGAGACTCTTAAATACGGAGAACAAACTGAGGGTTGCTGGAGGGTTGTTGGGTGAGGGAATGGGCTTAATGGGCGATGGGCATTAAGGAGGACATTTATTGGTATGAGCACTGGGTGTTATAGATAAGTGATGAATCACTAAGTTCTCCTGAAGTCATTATTACGCTATATGTTAACTAACTTGGATTTAAATAAAAAATAAACCCCCTAAAGACTATACCAAAAAATAGAATTTATGAATCACTAACGTTAAAGAATACAAAATTAATGTACAGAAATCTGTTGCATTTCATATGCTAATAATGACGTAGCAGAAAGAGAAATTAAAAAAACAATTTCAAATGCACGTCCATCAAAGGAATAAAACACCTAGGAAAAAAATTTAACCAATGAGGTGAAAGGTCTCTATTCTAAAAACTGTGAGATATTATTTAAAAAATTGAAGATGACACAAGCAAATGAAAAGATATACCATGTTCATAGATTGAGAAGAATTAATATTGTTAAAATGTTTCATACTACCCAAAGCAGTCTACAGATTCAATGCAATCCCTATCAAAATACCAATGACCTTGTTCACAGAATGAGAATAATCTTAAAATTTCTAAGAACTAGTAAACACCTGTATATCCAAAGAAACCCTGAGAAAGAACAAACCTGGACCTATCAGAATTCCAGATGCCAAAGTATACCACAAGGCTATATAATCTAAAAAGTATGATACTGGCACAAAAATACACACATAGATTAATAGAACAGAATAGGGAGCACAGAAATAAACTCAAGCTTATGTGGTCAATTAATATATTACAAAGAATGCAAGAATATACAATGGGAAAAAGTCTCTTCAATAAATGGTGTTGGGAAAACTGGACAGCTGCATGCAAAAGAATGAAAGTGCACCACTTTTTTATGCCATATACAAAAAGAAACTCAAAATGGATTGAAGACCTAAATGTTGAGAACTGAAACCATAAAAATACTAAAAGATTAGATAGGCAGCAATCTCTTGGAATCAGCCTTAACAACATTTTTGTGTTGTTAAGGACATTTTGTTTTGTATCTGTCTCCTGAGATAAGTGAAACAAAAGCAAAAATAAATTATTGGGCTTCTCCTTCCACTGCTAATGAAACCATTTTCTCAATCTTACCCCTAGTTTCTCTTTGCTTAGCCCACTCTCAAGCCTTGGTAAGGTCAGAGACTTGTCCAAGCCCTCTTCTTCCCTAACACCCTCCTCCAGTGACTTTCAACTCACTTCCTTTTAAGCATCTGTCTTCTGAACTTGATTTACTGTATCCCAATAAGTGGTGTAGCAAGAAGAGCACTAGGCTGGGAACCAGAAGGCCCAAATGTGAGCCCCAAATCCCCTGATATCCAGCTGCAAGATCCTGGGAAAGGCCCAATGCCCTCTTTGAGTACCCAAGTTATTATCAGTAAAATTATACCAATTCACAGGCCTGTGTGAGCACGAACTGTGGAAAAAAAAACTATTGGGACTATGCCAAAATAAAAACGTTTTGTAGAGCAAAGGAAACCATCAGCAAAACAAAATGCCAACCTACTGAATGGGGAAAATATTTGCTAATGATACATCTGGTAAGGGTTTAATTTCCAAAATATATATAGAACTCATACAACTCAACCCAAGACACAAATAATCTAATTTAAAAATGGGGAGAGTATCTGAATAGATATTTTTCCAGGGAAGACACACAGATTACCAACAAACACATGGAAAGAAACTCAACATCACTAATCATCAGGGAAATCCAAATCAGTGAGTTATCCGTTTGCATCAGTCAGAATGACTGGTATCAAAAAGATAAGAAATAGGTGTTGGTAAGGATGTAGAGAAAAGGAAACCCTTGTGTACTGTCAGTAGCAATGTAAACTGGTGCAGCCACTATGGAAACCAGTATGGATGTTCCTCAAAAACTTAAAAATAGAAATACCATATCATCCAGTAATTCCACTACTGAGTATATACCCAAGGAAAATGTAAATACTAATTCAAAAAGATGTATACATCCTTATGCTTATTGCAATATTATTTATAACAGCTAAGATATGGAAGCAACCCAAGTGTCCATTCATAGATGAATAAAGATGTGAACACACACACACACACACACACAGGAATATTTCTCACCCATAAAGAAGAAAGACATCTTGCCATTTGTGACAACATGAGTGGACCTAGAGAGTATTATGTTAAATGAAATAAGCCAGATAAAGATAAATACCATATGATTTCACTTATATGTGGGATCTAAGAAACAAAACAAATGAACCAAAACAAAAAACAGAAACAGACCCATAAATACTTGTAACAAACTGCTGGTTGCCAGAGGGGAGGGCAGTGGGGAGATGAGCAAAACTGGTAAAGGGGATTAAGAGGTACAAACTTCCTGCTGTAAAACAAGTCACAAGGATAAAAGGTACAGCAGAGGGAATATAGTCAATAATTTTGTAATCCCATGGTGTGGTGATAGATGTTAAGTACACTTAACGCAGTGAGCAATGCATAATCTACAGAATTGTGAGTCACACTATGTTGTACACTTTAATGTAACATTGTATGTAAACTATACCTCAAATAAATGAGTAAATGAATAAATAAATCCAGCTACCTAGATTTATGTATCTATCTACCTATCTACCTACCCATCCATCCATCCATGCAAGAAAATTCAGCCAGTTAAAATCACCATTTCAAGCCTCTTTCATGGTACAGAAAAATTTCCACTATACAAAGTTAGCTTAAAAAGCAGAATGTAAAATTGCACAGACAGTGAAATTCTAATTGTTTTAATACTAGGAAGTAGTTCTCAACAAGGGGTAATGTCTAGAGAGATTTTGATTATTACAATGGATGGTAGGGAGTTTTGGCCGGCATCTCTACTCTGCTGAGTGGAGGTCAGGGATGCTATAAACATTCTAGAATTCACAGGACATGCCTCAACAACAAATAATTATTCCATCTGAAATGTCAGCAATGCTGAGGTTGAAAAAGAAATCCTGATACGGAGGAAAAATATTTTAAGAAAATATAATAGTCTATGATTTTATTATTGATTCTAAACAATACCACATTTTATAAATGGTCTGTAATGAGCATATTTTTCTTTTGTAAGTGGGTAAAAATAACATTTAAAGAAAAAAATCTAAATTTGCCGTTTCCTTTTTGAGATAAGTCAATAAGTAATGAGGTCAGCATAGAAACAGGTTGAGAAATTGGTCGGCATCAAAGGAGGAGGATCAACAGAGCATGAATAAGAATTATCATGGGGTTTTATTTCTGCTCTGAAACTCTGTGGGGGATTTGAGGGGAAATGCCATCAGCCACCTGGGGTGTTGGGAATAAAAAGCAGCATGCTATTATGTGATTCAGATAGTGACCTTCATCTTGAGTCAAGCAGAGGCTATCACAAGAGAGAGAGAGGAACAAGAAGTAGGAGGCTATTTTATATAAATATCTAAAATATCCCCCAAATATCTAGACATTCCTTGGAAACTGTATCTTGGAATCTCTTAGAGACTCAACAATATGGAGTAGACATAATTTCCAAATTTATACAATCTTCTGTTTTTCTCTAGAGCTATACCACAATTGAAGACTCTTGAGACACTACAGTTGCCCGTTTAGCCTGGAAAATAGCCTTGTCTTAAGCTGACTGAGAAAACACTTCCATATAATGTTTGACAAGGGGGAAAGAAAGAGAAATTTCTATTTTCTTTTCTGTAAAGTTCATTCCATCACATAAATTCACCATTAATACAGATATGATTTGCTATACCCAATAAGCAAGTTAAAATGAATTAACAATTTAAGTCAGAGAAATATTTCAAAATAGTTACTTTTTTATTCATATAGCAAAACTTCCTTGGTATTCAGAAATATTTCCGGGTTTGAAATATCTGAAATGCACAATGATTAAAAGAAAAGGAGAAATGCTCAATCACATCCGCCACATCCCCTGGGTGCATCCTCCTGCTTTTTCTGTTTTCTATAATTTCTTACATGAAATTTATAGAAAAAACTTGCATTATTGCAATTCAACATTTTAGAAGAGTTGTTACTGCAGCAATGTAAAAATGACCAAGAATCATCACTGTTCATATTGTCAACCAGTAAGGCTACAACTTGACTGGAATTTCCTGTCATTTTCCACTCTACCTGGTCACATCTCTCAGGTAGGGCCAGTGGTTTCAAGGAAGGGTCCTGGCTAGTCACAATGCCACTATGCACACCATCCCAATCACAGCAAATTATCCTTAGGTATTATGATAGTAAGACATACAATATGTATATAGATATTTCTGGGGGATAGATTCCAAAATAAATGATCTTATAGTCTCATATCACATAAACCTAGAATGTAAAAAATGGATTTGGATTGAAATGCAGACTTTTTCGTTTCTGTACTTGGCTCCATTTGCTAACTTTTCTTCCCTTAACCTACCCTACCCTGGCCCCAGCTTCACCTTTACAACTATTTACTGCCTTTTCTGAACAGAGCCTCTGCTGGGCACATTATAGACATCATTCATGCACTCATTCATTCATTCACTTAATTATTTCTGAGTACTTACTATGTGCAGTACCTCTTTTTTTTTAATTTTTTTTTTAACGTTTATTTATTTTTGGGACAGAGAGAGACAGAGCATGAATGGGGTTGGGGCAGAGAGAGAGGGAGACACAGAATCAGAAACAGGCTCCAGGCTCTGAGCCATCAGCCCAGAGCCTGACGCGGGGCTCGAACTCACGGACTGCGAGATCGTGACATGGCTGAAGTCGGACGCTTAACCGACTGCGCCACCCAGGCGCCCCAGTACCTCTTTAGTCTTCACAAAGATACATAAAGGAGGCAATATTTAAATTTATTTTTATTATTTTTTTTTTAACATTTTATTTTTGAGACAGAGAGAGACAGAGCATGAACGGGGGAGGGTCAGAGAGAGGGAGACACAGAATCGGAAACAGGCTCCAGGCTCTGAGCTGTCAGCACAGAGCCTGACGCGGGGCTCGAACTCACGGATCGTGAGATCATGACCTGAGCCGAAGTCGGCCGCTTAACCGACTGAGCCACCCAGGTGCCCCGAGTAGGCAATATTTAATTCATATCACAGATGAGAAAATGGAGATCACAGAAATTTAAATTAATTGTTTAAGGTCCTGTAGATACCAGAAGTATAACAAGGATTTAATTCAGCTGCTGAGTTCAAAGTTCATTCTATTACACTATGTATTTTTTAATGTTTATTTTTGAGAGAGAGAGAGAGAGAGAGAAGAGAGAGCATGAGGGTGGGGGGGGAGGAGCAGAGACAAAAGGAGACAGAGAATCTGAAACAGGCTCCAGACTCTGAGCTGTCAGCACAGAGCCCGACACAGGGCTCATACCTACAAACCGTGAGATCATGACCTCAGGCGAAGTCGGATGCTTAACCAACTGAGCCACCCAGACGCCCCTCTATTACGCTATATTGTCCCTTAACATCACACTGCTAGCAGACATATAATTTTAGGGATAACAATAACATGCCTTTTTCAAATAAGCTCCTTTAAAGGGATTTGATATCTCATAGCTAGAGATCTATTCTTTTTAGTTGCAGAATAATCTGTCTTTAATAAATAACTCAAATATGAAAGACAGAAGTTATTCAGTCATTTTTACTTTAAAGTAAGTGACTTCTCAGATCTTCTTATGAGAGGAGTTGATGGAGAAAGAGAATGAGAGCTTAGGGCAAATGAATAAAAGGAAGAGAATGTGGTACCAGAGTGTAAAGGAAGAAAGAATTGCTGGACAGTATGAAAAATCAGTTCATCTCATTTCCAATCTGACCTGAGACATACCCTTTCTTTTATTTCATTATTGGCCAAGAGATTAGATAGACAGGTAGTAAGGAGCAATATGTGTGTTTGGAATTGATTGGTTTAAATCTTTTCTCCTCTGCTTGTTGATTATATATACTTTGTCAAGACAATCTCTAAGCTTTACTTTTCTCATCTGTAAAAGGGAAATGAAACTGCTTATCCGACTGGATAGTCCTAAAGTTGAAATTATACAGTATCCACTTAATGATTGTTAGTCTATAAATGGCAATAAGTCATTAAAAGATGGAGAAATATACATGAATTCAAAATTGTACATTCAAAAACGTCACTGATTCAAAATTGGTCAAAGGACGGCATCTCAAAGTTAATGTCACCAAATATTATTGTATTGCCCCACACTTTTAAATGCCATATGGATGGGGCGCCTGGGTGGCGCAGTCGGTTAAGCGTCCAACTTCAGCCAGGTCACGATCTCGCGGTCCGGGAGTTCGAGCCCCGTGTCAGGCTCTGGGCTGATGGCTCGGAGCTTGGAGCCTGTTTCCGATTCTGTGTCTCCCTCTCTCTGACCCTCCCCCGTTCATGCTCTGTCTCTCTCTGTCCCAAAAAATAAATAAAAAACGTTGAAAAAAAATACAATTTATTAAATGCCATATGGCTAGGTTGGGGTCATACAACTAATACTGGTTAGCGAATTGTGAGCACAAGTACACAGAGGAAGCTTGGAGTGTAAGTGAAAAATGAACTTTGGTGTGCAAATTCACTGAGATATGCGGGGTTAACTTGTTATTGTAGCACAATTTAGTCTACCCAAATATACTATGAATTTCTACCATCCTGCTGTACCGTCTGTAGTACTACACTTTAGGGCTCCATCCACATGCATGACCAAGATAGCACTATTATCAATGAATTGATGATCATTAGAACCTCATCATTCTTAAGTGTGCCAAAAAGCTAGGAGGAACAGCTGATAAGAAAGATGATAAAATATCAGGCTCCAGAAAGATCACAATAAACTGAAACAATGATCCAAATTAAATATTCTAGAACGAAATTTGTATAAATACTGAGTCTTATACACATAGCTCCAGAAAGTCAACTTTTCAAAGACCAAACTGTAGAGATGTAATGGGGCAGTAGTGGGTATGAGGAATTCTGCAGGATATTACCATGCCAGTAATTGTTCAGTAAATGTACATATTGTAGGGGCGCCTGGGTGGCACAGTCGGTTAAGCGTCCGACTTCAGCCAGGTCACGATCTCGCGGTCCGGGAGTTCGAGCCCCGCGTCGGGCTCTGGGCTGATGGCTCAGAGCCTGGAGCCTGTTTCCGATTCTGTGTCTCCCTCTCTCTCTGCCCCTCCCCGATCATGCTCTGTCTCTCTCTGTCCCAAAAATAAATAAACGTTGAAAAAAAAATGTACATATTGTAACTATAAAAGCTAATTTAGACCTACATTAAAATGCATCTTAAATAAGCCATTCAAAGTCCCATTCTCTTATGCTAGCCAAACACTCCTTGAATACAGAAAGCCATCTTCTTTATTTGAAGGTAATAGATCCTTAAAAAAAAAGTCCACTTAAAGTTAATTCATTTCAGGGCACCTGGGTGGCTCAGGTGGTTAGGCATCAGACTGCAACTCAGGTCATGGTCTCATGGTTCATGAATTAGAGCCCAGCATTGGGCTGTGTGCTAAGAGCTCAGTCTGTAGGCTGCTTTGGATTCTGCCTCTTTTTCTGCCCCTCCCTTCCTCACACATTCTCATTCTCTCTCTCTCTCTCTCTCTCATTCTGTCTCTCTCAAATACAAATAAACATTAAAAAAATGCACCCTTTCTCTCTGTGCCCCTCCCTTGCTCATGCTCTGCCTCTGTCTCCCAAAAATGAATAAATGTCAACAAAAATAAAAAAAGGGGAGGGTACTTGGATGGCTCAGTTGGTTAAGCGTCAGACTTTGGCTCAGGTCAGGATCTCACGGTTTGTGAGTTCAAGCCCCACATCAGGCTCTGTGCTGACAGCTGGGAGCCTGGATCCTGATTCAGATTCTGTGTCTCCCTTTCTCTCTGTGCCCCACCCCCCCCCCGCCCCATTTAGGCTCTGTCTCTGTCACTCAAAAATAAATAAATGTTAAAATTTTTGTAAAAAAAATTTAAAGTGAATCCACTTCAAAAGCTATGCTGGAATTTTCCACTTGCTTTCACAATCTCTACTCTCCATCTCTCACCTTGCTCTGCGCCTTAGAAATCTGGTATCTTTGCACTCTGGCATCCAATTAGTTTTGGCCATTTGGAGGCACTAGTGGGAAAGTAGAGGGCAGGAGGAGAGGGAAGTCAAGACTATTTCTTGGCTCCTCTCTGTGTCCTCACTGTGAGTTGGCTGTGTTCCTGCCTCTACCAAAGGTGACACTCTCCATATAGTTACTATCTCTTAGTTCACGTAAATGATTTCCAACTGACTTCCCACTACTGCTAGCCCCAGGGTGCTATATTTTCCCTTGGTAGTTTCTCTAAAACCTCTCCAGACCTTTGTAAATAGTAAACTCTCCTCAATTACCACTGTGCCTTTGCCTTCCAACCAAGACCCTGACTGATGTAAATTAAGCAAAATTTCATAGTACATACCAAGTAAAGACAAAGATACTTTGATTAGGGATTTATGTTGAAAAATGAAACTGAACTGAAAAGAAAACAAGTTTGTCTTATATGTCTGAATTTATGTTGTTTTCAACTTTGTACTTTTTATAATAAACAAAGCAAAAACAGTCTTTTGTTTTTGGTGTAATTTTACCAATATAACTTGAGGACATTACTGTAAAACACTTTCCATTTTTGTTTAATCTTTCTTCACAATTATAAATCTTTGCAAAAAATTAAATTTTTTTAATGTTTGTTTTTGAGAGAGAGAGAGAGAGAGAGAGACAGAAAGTATGAGCAGGCAAGGGGCAGAGAGGGAGACACAGAATTTGAAGCAGGATCTGTCTCTGAGCTGTCAGCACAGAGCTCAACACGGGGCTTGAACTCACAAACTGTGAGATCATGAGCTGAGCCAAAACCAGATGCTTAACCACTGAGCCACCCAGGTGACCGCAAAAAAAATTTTTTTGATGTCTTTGCAACTTTCAGCAAGATATTTCCTGAACATTTTTCTTGAAATCATCCTATTTGAAGCACATATAATTCTTTCCTTTTCTTTAATTTTAATTGATACTATCCCATCACATCCTCCTTTTATAATATTTCCCCACATGCTGGAGTTGGCTCTCCACTTTCATGTTAATTAATGTCATAGAATTCTATATCTTCTGCATGCTTTTCAGTTTAATTTTGTAATTACCTTACATTGGACAAATGGTCACATTAGTGAATTATTATCATGTTATGATGATTATGTTCCCCAACTTCATTATGGCAGTGACTCTAACATGAGTCCTGGACACAGGAGAATCAATGTCTACTAGGATGCATTCTGACCATGAAACTTTGACGGAGACAAAACACACAGAATGCAACTAGCAACCAAGAGGGTTGTGTCCTTATGGCTGAAGGTATTGCCAGTATTAAGGCTGCACATCTTAGCAGTTATACCCCACAAAGACCCAAAGATAAACTAAGAGAAGACAGAGAACAGTTCTCTTCCACATGGCATCCACTATGTATGGGAGACCAGCAATGATTTAGTCCTCTAGGCCTGATTCAGAGAGAGAATTTTACCAAAGATTTTATATACACCAATACTACACAATAGCTTCTCTAATTCCAACCTTCTCTGATCACAACAAGACACAGTACAAAAGGATGGTGGACAGAATTTTATATATTCTGTAGTTTAGCCTCTATAGTTCAAAGAAACCAAGGGTGGAAACCTCATTGTCCCCCAAAAGTCAAACATCAAAAATATTAAAACCAGTAGATTTTAAAAATTAGGTCTTTTCTGTGTCTTTTCTTTTAAAAATTTTTTTTTAACATTTATTCATTCTTGATAGAGCATGAGAGGGGGAGGGGCAGAGAGAGAGGGAGACACAGAATCTGAAGCAGGCTCCAGGCTCTGAGCTGTCAGCACAGAGCCCAACAAAGGGCTCAAAGTCACGAACTGTGAGATCATGACCTGAGCCAAAGTCAGACGCTCAACCGAGCACCCCTATCTTCTGTGTCTTTTCTAATACACATGCTGATTCATAGGGGGGTTCTAATCATCCCAAGGAAAGAAGCTTCCAGATAGAGCTGACAAAAGACAGAAGTAAAGCAAAAAACAGAGGAACCATTTTCTAACGCATGGTCATTTGAGGCTCCTTTGCACTGAGGAGATCATGTGGGAACAAGCAGAAGAGGAAAAACTATTCACTTTTCTTAGCTGGTGCCAAGTCTATTATAACATGAGAAACTTCATGATTAATAGCCCTTTCGAACTACAGTATCTAGCCTTGGCAAGCTTAATGTTTAAATACTCAGCACCAGGTAAGTGGAATATTTTCTTTAGAAAAAGGTGAGTAGTCTGTCTTCAATTATCTGTAGGTTTATCCCATAGAAGGGAGTTCAAGTGAAATTCTTTCCCTCCTAAGTGAGGTATTCAATAAATGGTCCTTAGGACTCTGTATTCATCCTTCCTCAACTGTATAATATGCCATTTCTTTTTTTAATATGAAATTTATTGTCAAATTTGTTTCCATACAACACCCAGTGCTCATCCCAACAGGTGCCCCCTTCAATACCCATCACCCACCCTCCCCTCCCTCCCACCCCCCCATCAACTCTCAGTTTGTTCTCAGTTTTTAAGAGCCTCTACGCTTTGGCTCCCTCCCTCTCTAACCCCCCTTTTTTTTTCCTTCCCCTCTACCATGGTATTCTGTTAAGTTTCTCAGGATCCACATAAGAGTGAAAACATATGGTATCTGTCTTTCTCTGTATGCCATTTCCTTAGAAGGCTTCTCAATCACCATTTCCTACCTGTATGTCTACAGTACTTCTCATAGCTTTCCAGAGTCCTGGTCTCAGGCTAACTGATAGTGAAATTAACAGCATAGTTACCTGATCTCCTTCTGCTATTCGATGGCCCAGTACAGTGTGCATCAGAGTCACCAAAGAAGTTGTTTCAAGTTAAAGATGCTCAGGCATCCATCAGAGAATCTGATTCAGTCAGTCCAGACAGCAGACACATTTTTTATCTGTTTTAGAGGGTAGCCAACCTGTATACCTGATCCCCTCAAAATCACTAATGATAAAAAGTCAATATTCAGATCAAATCAGAAAACTTGAGAACCAGGTGATGAATTCTATTGTATAATGTTGCCTCAATAAACTTCGCTGTAGAGCTGATCATGAGGAAGGCTGAGGATGAGTAGCAGTGAGACAAGATGGACTGATTTCAAGCATCAACTCAAGGGTTGACCTGAGTTTGAACTCTAACTCCAAAGCATACTACTTATGTGACCTTGGGCAAGCTACTCGTCCCGTCCGTGTTTCAACTTCTTCATTGCTAAAGTGATCATCATAATAGCAACTACCTCAAGGCTTAATGTGAGAACTCCAGGAGTTAATGATATAGCTAAAGTACCTACACTAATACCAACAAATGAGTGAGTCAGTGCAATGGTGGTTAACAATAAATACTGGCTGGGGGTGCCTGGGTGGTTCAGCTGGTTGAGTGTTGTACTCTTGATTTCGGTTCAGGTCATGATCTCACAGTTCCTGAGTGTGAGCCCCACATGGGGCTCTGCGCTCACAGTGTGGAGCTGGCTCTCTCCCATTCTCTCTGTCCCTTCCCCACTCGCTGTCACTCTCTCTCTCTCTCTCTCTCAAAATATAAATAAATATAAACAAAAAAAACCCCAATAAATATTGGCTGAGAATAGTTTATGATAATAGCTGATTTAACCTTTTCTTATAGTCTTTCAATCTCCACAGGTGAGCCCAATGCAAAACTAGGGATACAGGCAAACTCAGGCAGTTTAGATTTCAAACTTTTTTCCCCAAAGGAAATTGGAGGGGCCCTACAGCATTATGATAGCATTTATTAATAAGATTTCTGACGATCTGACCATCATAAATTCAGCTTTAGCGACATCTATAATTATCCTTTGGAAATTTGCCCTAAGCTGAGACTTGACAGAATCTGTATGAGCAGATTCTGCCTCAGAAATTTTGCTTCCTGCTGCTGTTCCAAGTAAGTTAGTCATTAAAGACACTGGAGAAAAAAGGTTTTTGGAAGGTGAGCAGTTTAACAGTCGGCCATGATTAATAAAATGAAGGAGAAAAACAGCTAAGAAACATCCAGATACTGTGACAGGAAATTCATCTTACTATAGGAAAATAAAGTGTGAATAAACATTTAAGTGGACCAATTTGGCAAGACTGATATCTTGAAAGAAACTATGATAATACTGGTATTTATTATGATTAATATAAGAACTGAAAAATAAGTGACTTTATGATACAATCAAAATGAATAATTATACATATAGTTTACTACATGTAAAAAGTGGTCAAAATAACAGTAATTTATTTTTTTAAGTAACATTAATTTCAATCATACAATAGTAAAGTCAAATAAGAATATATATATCACATATGTGTATATCTGTGTATACATATATGTGTATATACATATGTATGTGTATCTACCTATAATGCATGAGTAATACAATGGAAATTTTCATCTCATTTTAATATTGAATAGTGGTTGAAACTTTGAGTAGAAAATCTAACACCACATTGTCACTTGACAACTCTGAATGAAACATTTTAGTAATAGATAAAAGGCTTTTTCCAGGAAATAATAGTTTCCTGGCTAGGCAGACCATGAAAATAATGAAGTCCAAAACAGGGTATTTCAGGACAGATTTCTAAAATGCACCTACCCAGACCTCCTCAACCCTAACTACTCAACTTATAGCAAGCAAGGAAGGTGTAGACCATTAAGGTAGAGATCATTACAACCTCTCTCTTCCACCACACTCAAATTCCTTTGTTCTTAAAAATGAGAAATTAGGGGTGCCTGGGTGATTCAGTTGGTTAAGTGTTCGACTTCAGCTCAGATCATGATCTCACGGTTCGTGAGTTCAAGCCCTGCGTCACTATGGGAACTCATAGTGACTATCTGGGAAGTAAGTGTGTGGCAAATAATTCCAACTCTCACTATATGCTAATTCTGAAAAGAATTCTAGATCAAAGGTGTATTATGTAATATTCTTACACAGATTACAGGGCTATTTTACATTTTATGTTATATTAGCTAATATGTATTTAGTACCTGCTAAGCATCAGGGACTTTATGTACTTTTTCTCATTTAGTCTTCAGAGGGAGAGAGAGGCCTAAAGAAGTCCCTCTCACTACCAGGTAGTCTGATAACAAATCCCTTGCTCTTAAGGAGAATTTCTAGATGTTTGTGGCCTCAGTTGTCAATTTCTCACTCTGAGCCATTCCTATTCCCAACCATTCCAGCTTCTGACTGTATGCTTTTGTTCTTCTCTAGAGACAAAACGCTCCACCAGTGCTATTATGACTGCTGTGACTTTGGCCTATCCCTGACCATGTTTTAAGCTCTTCCTTGATGGGGCGCCTGGGTGGCTTGGTCAGTTAAGCGTCCGACTTCGGCTCAGGTCATGATCTTATGGTCCCTGAGTTCGAGCCCCGTGTCGGACTCTGTGCTGACAGCTCAGAGCCTGGAGCCTCTTTCATATTCTGTGTCTCCTCCTCTCTCTGCCCCTCCCCTGTTCATGCTCTGTCTCTCTCTGTCTCAAAAAATAAATAAACGTTAAAAAAAAATTTTTAGGCTCTTCCTTGAATTCTGGTGCGCTAGTTTGCTTCAGAAGGTTAGCCTTCTAGTCCTGTGACCCCCTATTTCAGCCATATCCCAACCCTTCTCAGTTCTGATACTAATTTCTAAAGCAGACAATGGGCCTGCCATACTTTTTGTGTTGATAATTTGAAGTAGTTGCAGACTGCTAAAACTTGGCATAGTTTTTTTTTTTTTCCTTTTAGAAAAATAACCTGTGCCAGCAATGGACAAGCAACCAGAGAGCAGCCCCACTCTTCAGATGGGACATGAGCTCTCCCATTTGCCATTAGTATTGTCTGCCTGGCCCCTATAAGCTTTTTCATTTTAAATTCAAAACAAGAGTTTGTTTTCTGGTTTTAAAATACTATTCAGACAGGGGCGCCCGGGTGGCTCAGTCGGTTAAGCAACTTCAGCTCAGGTCATGATCTCGCGGTCCGTGTGTTCAAGCCCCATGTTGGGCTCTGTGCTGACAGCTCAGAGCCTGGAGTCTGCTTCAGATTCTGATCTCCCTCTCTCTCTGTCCCTCCCCTAGTCATGCTCTCTCTCTGTCTCAAAAATAAACATTAATAAAATAAAATAAAATAAAATAAAATAAAATAAAATAAAATAAAGTAAAATAAAATAAAATAAAATAAAATACTATCCAGACACAGTTGTGAATCTCTACCATCTATTAACCAATATGTCATAATCGTGAAAAGAAATAGTGAAGTTTCAGCTGTGTCTTTGCAGGTAACATCACTTGAAGTATGTCAAAAGAAAAAACAAAATGGCCTCTTAGTAAGACTAAAATTTGTGTTTCCACAATCAGCTTTTCTTTTAAAAACATTTATTTATAATTGAGAGACAAAGAGAGACAGAGCATGAGCAGGGGAGGGGCAGAGAGAGGAGGAGACACAGAGCCCAAAGCAGGCTCCAGGCTCCGAGCTGTCAGCACAGAACCCAACATGGGGCTCGAACTCACAAACCGTGAGATCATGACCTGAGCTGAAGTTGGATGCTCAACCGACTGAGCCACCCAGGCGCCCCCACAATCAGCTTTTCTTATCAAGGCATGTTTCATGAAGGAACAAAGTTTGAAGAATAGTATCACCTTGCATAGAAGAATAATATTACTGTTCTCTTATCCAGAGTTAGGTACTCATACCCCCTTTCATCACAGGACAGATGTGATGATCCAGATGGAGAATTATATAAAGCCTGATGACAACTCTATCTAAGCAACCTATTAGAGGGTCCCACAGCCATCACAATGAACTGAAAGTTGGAAGCAATGACCAGCTGTGAGATTACTTGTGATGGGCAGGAACCTCAGTAGCTAACCTCCTCTGACAAGTAGTCAATTCCTTGAGCTTCAGTGTTGTGTGTTTTCTATGGGGACTGCAACCTCCGGCTCCATAAAAGAAGCTAATTAATGATAAACTCTGTTATGGGGAATTAGAACTGACAGCTTAATTCTGTACTTGGTTCTGACAACTTTGGTGGGATTTCCTAGGTCCCATCAGTAAATCTGTAAGCACATCAACTGAGGAGACCCAAATAATTACCTCTAAGTATTTCCTGTGTAGGAACCTATCATACAGATACATTCCTGTGTCTACTATGTCATTTATAGCAGAACCACTTGCAAAGAAAAAGAAAGTGGAAACCTTGTGAGTGTCTATTAATGATGAGTAGAGTGAAGACTAAACAAATGAAAATTTAACCAATCTGTTATTAAATGTCAATGAGATGAAATTAGGATTTTTCTTTGTTTGTTTTTGATGACTACAAGGCAGGGTTGGCACATTTTTTTCCCATAGAGGGCCAGATAATAAATATTTTAGTTTTACATGCTACAAGAACTGTATCATAACTACTCAACTCTGCTTTATAGCACAAAAGCAGCTGTAGATCTGAGGCAAACAAATGAGCATAACTGTGGTCCAATAAAACTTTCTAAAACACGTGACAGGCTAGGCTTTAACTGGTGGCCACAGTTTCTCAAACCTCTGATAACAAGAATCCTTCAACACTGTAATTAACCTACACAACACACATCCACACAGATCTTCACACCCTTCTACTAAATCATAGTAGCTAACATTAAGTAGAGAATAATTATTCTGTACCCTGCTAAGCCTGTCATAGGCACTAGGTAGAATAATCTTTATAACAAAATGTTCCTATTATTCCCATTTGCCAAATGAGGCACTGAGACAGAAAGGGTTACATAACTGCTTTTGCTTGTAGAGCTGGGAAGAGACAGAACCAGGATACATCACCTCATTAAATCTGCAGCCCATCTGTGATAAGCTGGGCCATGTGAACATGCAGCTTTAAATCATTAAGCATGATACAAATGACAGTCAAATTATGATTAATGGCTTTTGCTTTATAGAGAAGGAGGCAGAAATTCAAGTGGATCCACAAAATCCACACAACACGTGGGTCTGGAGTTACTCACAGACCCCTGCCTCTTGATCTGGCTGCCATCCATTATCACATTATCTTCCAATTAAGTCACTGCCACCATCAAATCAAAACAGTGACTTAGAAAATTGTTTCTTTAGGGCATTTCTTTGTCTTCAGTGAAACAGCCCCAAATCCTCACTCCTTCTCTGACTGCTTGATTGGCACCCTCACCTGCATCTAACCCTGGAGGTAAATGTTTACTTCGGCTGGGGCAACAAGGAGGATTACATTGCTGGGAGAAGTGATTATTAAGCTATTAATCAAGACTGCCAACAGAGACTTACATATCTTAGTAATAAATTGTGAAAACACCTAAGAATTAGCTACTTAACAAAACTGAATTTGATGAAAAGCCAAACTGACAAGCCTCTCCCCCCACATCCAGGCTAATTTTTCACCAACTATATGTAGGAAGCTATGAAAATACCTCTCCAAGATAGCTGCCCATTCTGTACGCTCAGAACAAATTGAGAGGGCCCTTTCTTACTGCAGCATGCTATTTTCCTGCAAACCTCCCACTCACTATAAGCCAGAACAGCCTTCAACTACTGGAAACTAGCTAGCAGCCCAAACTGTAGCTTTCTCACACCAAATGGCAAATTAAATTCAGGAATTCTCAGAGGAGCAATCAAGAGGTTTTTACAATGGGCTCCTCTGTGCCTGCCCTACGGCAATGTTGGTACGGTAAAGAATAATCTGGCAGAAGAAGTCTACAAGGGACTCCAGGATATCTTTATCCTCCTAGGAATTCAAAGACTTTATTCACAACTTCTCTGAGACTGCCCATAATGGGAGAGAGGTGATTCTCAAAAAGGAAATCATGGTCTAGTTAAGAAAAAGCAGGCTATGCTGGGTGGCTGGAGTCTAGCCACAACTTGGATACTGAGATCACTTTCTTATCACCTACAGCCTCTGGTTAGATGCTCTCAGTAGCCCAGTGAGAAAGTAATGCTAAGCATTATGATCCTCATTTTCCACCAGAGGAAATGCAGGCAATGATAGGATATGTGACCTAGTTTATCAGCTGGTATGGGACAGAGCAGTATGGGAACCAGAGCCTTCTGACTCACAGTTTATACTCATTAAATTGAAGACCAGTATAACTAGGAGGGGGGGAAACAGTAATCTTTCCTAATGCCTTGGGGGAAAATGATCTTCATCCACAAATTTAACCAGCCTGAGAAATAGTCCCCAGCCCTTTGCACTTATCTAGGGTCATGGAGAAAAACTGGGAGGTAGAACCAAATTCCACTTGTTGTGTGATCTTTGATAGGAAATAAAACTTCTCTGGGCCTCAGCTTTCCTCACTTATAAAATGTGAAGAACACTTTTCTTGATTATCTTCAGATTTATAGAGGCAACAAGATATAAAAGTACAGGTGCAAGTTCTTCAACAAAGCACCAAAGGCCCTTTATAGTTGTAAGCCTCAGTATGACCTGCCAGTCTGCTAATACACAATTACACGCTGGAGGCACAATTTAGGTTTTCATTATATTATTTTTTTCCAAGGCATAGTTTCTTATGAACTTGCTCTACTTTTGTTTTTCCCCCTTTAACCTAGGGTAACACATATGAACTCATTAGCCCAAAAAGTATAATTTTCATTTACAGCAGCCAACAGTCTGTGCTAAATGGCAAAATTCAAATCTCATTTACTGTGCATATCCCTTGTACACTAAATTCTACCATGAATATGACGATGACGTGACTCAGCACTCAGAGAATGTGAATGATTTGAGGGCGTTAATTGATAGTTGATCTCAGGTAAAGCCAGGACCCTTTGAAGGCTTTCGTCTTTTTCCAAGAATGCTTTATAATAACTTAAGCAAAGAACTCAGGTTTTGTAGCCAGGCCAATGTGGGTTCAAATCCTAATATAGGCTCTTGTTGGCCATTTGATCTAGAGCCACTCACGTAAGTTCTTGAGTCATCATTTCCCTGTATACAAATTGGGAATACAAATACATAGTTCACAGTACTATTATAAGACTTGGAGATAATGTATGTAAAATACCTAGTACCCCAAGCAGGAGGTCATCATCACTACCATATTACTATTATTATTATATGGACAATATTGTTTAATCCTCACAATATTAAGAAATACTTACTGTTTTCAACAGATGTAGAAATTGGATCTTAGAGGACTTAAATCACTTGCTTAAGATCAATGACTAAATAGTACCCTTGAGATCTGTGTTCTGTGAGAGCACACACTCAACAGTCAACTATGCCATCATTGTTATGGTTAACGTTATTGCATTTCCCTCAACTTTCTTACGGCGTACATCTGACAACAGGTCAGGGAAAAATCTGGAGAGCACATGATGCAACAGCTCACTCTCTGGATGGCATTCAGCAGTATGGGAAAAGAGCAGGTTACTGGAGTTAAGAGAATAAGTCTGCCTCTTCCGAGTCACGTGACCTTAAAGACATCTTCTGCTGAGCTCTAATATCTTCATGTGCAAAGTGAGTTTAATCCTCAGGACTCCATGGCATAGCTTTAAACATCAAATATGGAAGTGTGTGTGACAATCCTTTGTGTAGTGGAAAATACTACATGATCATGTTTATGTGAATTGTTTTAGTTCATGGGCCGCTACCATGGGCCAAGTCATAAAGGAATGTCCATAGAAGCTGCTTTACCCTGTTGTAGAAAGTGAGGGAAAACATTTCTGGCTCCACTAAAGGAAACACCTACATCAGCTTTACCCCACTGTTAATGACACAGAAGAGCATCGAATCCAAAGTCTTATACCTGCATGTGCAGGATGTGAGTCCAAGTCTTATGAAAATAGTAAATGATAAACTGCTTAATCAACATATCTCCCCAAATCACAGAATACAGAGTTAACAATATAGGAGGTAGATGTGATTAGCCCTGTGTAATCATGTTATTTAAACATTTCCTTAAAGTCAACTCTATACAGGGTTTTCATGGCCTCAATATTGCCACCAATTTTCTCTTCCTGTCAATTACCATATAAAACTAGAAAAGATGGATTTGACTCTCCTAGGCACCAATACCCAAAGCTCTATCTTTCTGTCATTGAAAACACACAGAAGCTTGGAAAGTTAGGAGAGATTGATCAGACGGTAGCCAGAATGAGAGTTATTTGGCAGGCCTTACAATTCACGTAACAGCTGTGTGAGTACTTGCTCCTTGAGAAGCCATACTCTGGAGAGGTGGGCAAGAACTTACACCTGCATGACCTGGTTTTATTATCAACCTAATTAGTACTGACCAAAATTGCCCATCCTGGCTGATGAAAAGGTAGTTCATGTCACAGCTGGCCACTCAAAACAGGCCTCTTGTCTAAAGCCCCTCCTTAGGTTTTTCTGGGGGTCAATGTGCATATTTCAACTTCTTTCCAATGAAGTACATTGGGGTGTACACGCTACAGGTGTGAAGTCCTAACTTAGTAAAGGGAACAATTATCTTGTGGTATTTGTGACAGGGTTCTCTGTCTGCAAGAAACTAGTCTGGTAATAACAATTAATGGAATAACCTATGGACTCCTTGTGTGAGACACTAGATGGACATGCACAGTACTGCAGGGTATAAAACAAGGTATCATCATGCATGTTAGATAAAGTATCTAGTATACTAACAGATCTTTAATTGTGGGAGCTGAATAATGTTCTTCTGAAGACTAGGAAAAAACTATGCTCTGCACCCCTCCACATAAGACCATATGGACAGATAAGCACCATCACCACATGATAAACTACAGGAGGGCAGGGCTATGTCCATGTTGTTCAGTATTCATCCCAGGTGCTTAGTACAAGTGGCTGGCATACTGCAGGCTGTTTATCAACACTGATGAATGAAAGAAGTCAGTAAAGGTAAGCTAGCTATCTGAAACCAGAGGCTAACATTTGGAGTAATGTACCAGTTCTTGAGAAAGAAATTTGTTCTCACCTGCTTTATTTAGCTTTAATGTTTTATCCAAGCATTAACTATGTAAGAACTTACCAGGGCATAGAAAGTATTGTGGGCATAGTGAGATTTCCAGTTGGCCTATGAAACTGATAAAAGAAGATCCCAAACATTCACTGTGAGCTTGTCTCTCCATCCTCCTGCCCGAATCCCAGCTTCAGGTGGTTGTATCTACATGGCAAGGTCTTATTCTCACAACTGCTCTTACTACATGGATCCATTGTACCAATTTCTTATTCTCACAACTGCTCTAACTACATGGATCTATTGTACGAATTTTTTTTAGGCAATACAAATTTAAAAATAAACGTCAATACTCCAAACACGTTGAGACTAAAAAATTTGACCAAGATGGTGTAAGAGTTGGAATGAAATATTTAATAGAGTTTAGGAGCAAGCCTTTCTTTTGTTTGTTTGTTTGTTTGTTTGAAAAATGTAGTAGTAGCTGAACTTTTCCAGCTTAAGTTAATATTGGTCAGCTAGTTAATCCCTTATTAGACAGAGTTCAGACTCTATAGTTAAATCTAATAATTATGATTATGATCTACAGTATTTACCCATGATTAATAATATTCTGCTCACACATTAATATGTGAATATTTAGAAAGTATTTCTTCTGTGTGAAATGTTCACAATCATTGAAAATAATTGTTTGCTGTCAGAAAGACTAGAGAAGATAAATAATCTTTAAATGCTGATAATCCAATTCTCTAAGCCAATCTTCGCCTTCACTATACCCAAGAATGCTTATGCAATTTTCTTGTTAAGAAACCAGGTAATTTCAGAACTTTGGCATGCATAGGATTCTACAAGAGGGCTGCTTAAAATGCAAACTCTCTACCCATAAGACTCCCATTTAGTATCTCTGAGAACAAGGAGCCCAAGACTATTTTAAATCATCATCCCAATGGATTCTGATTCACTAGGTTAAGGACTAGTCATGGATTTATTTTTTCACTGCCTATTTATTCTAGTCATAATTTTGGAAGACAATCAATTCATAAGTGTTCCAAAATTACAGTCAGAAAATTATGGAGAAAATTAATATGGGATGTGTATAAAAGGAGTAGGAAAAGAAGAGTCTGGGACAATTAATTGTTCCCTCTTAAAGAGCATGGGACTTGCATAATTTAAAAAAGAATGAACCTCTTTTCAGAGAGAGTTTTGCTTTTATTTTTTGCTCCAAAAACTTAGCTTTATTTGGGGCTGGGAAAGAGTATTTTGCCCACCAAAGGATTACAAAGAATTGGGAGAGACAATCAAGTAAATAATTGTATAATATATACGAAAAACAGTATTTGAAAAAGGAGATTTACAATACACATGTGTTGAATAAAATGAACAAATGCCTTAACTAATGAATAACTATAGTAGCTTACAGGAAGAAATATATTTTTACAGATATTAGAATTTTCCATTTGATAAAGCTGTGTTAATACTAACTCTGGGATCCATTCTGTGAAACTATATTAAAGGTGACAACACATCTATTTTAAGTTTTTAGCTAGTAGTCCTTTTATACTAAGTAGCAGAAACTCCAATTAAGAGTCATTAGCATTGGGGTACCTGGGTGGCTCAGTCAGTTAAGCGTCCGACTTAGGCTCAGGTCATGATCTCGTGGTCCGTGAGTTCGAGCCCTGCGTCGGGCTCTGTGCTGACAGCTCAGAGCCTGGAGCCTGCTTTGAATTCTGTGTCTCACTCTCTCTCTGACCCTCCCCCCATTCATGCTCTGTCTCTCTGTGTCTCAAAAATAAATAAATGTTAAAAAAAATTTTAAGAGTCATTAGCATATGCACACATTAAAAAAAAAGACAAACAGGGGCGCCTGGGTGGCGCAGTCGGTTAAGCGTCCGACTTCAGCCAGGTCACGATCTCGCGGTCCGTGAGTTCGAGCCCCGCATCAGGCTCTGGGCTGATGGCTCAGAGCCTGGAGCCTGTTTCCGATTCTGTGTCTCCCTCTCTCTCTGTCTCTCCCCCGTTCATGCTCTGTCTCTCTCTGTCCCAAAAAAAAATAAACGTTGAAAAAAAAATTAAAAAAAAAAAAAAGACAAACATAGACCACAGATTTACAAAAGTGAGAAGACCAAGAGTAGGTTTTTTTTGACTTTAGGTACAGCTGGATTCAGGTGCGAGCACAAAAGTTGCTTTTTTTGGGGGGGGGGTTCTTTTCTTTTCTTTTTCTTTTTTCAAAATTCCAGCTCTCCTATCTCTCTACTCCACTTTTCTTTGCCACTCCATTTGCAAGCAAGCTAGCCTCCCTTTTCTTGGTGACAAAAAGGCTGCCATTAGCACCAGATTTATAACTATCCTACTAATACTTTTAGCAGTAGAAAGAAAACAAAGCACTTCTATTCTGATAGCTCAACAAACTTCCCTCCAAATGAGCTCTGATTGGACCTGATTAACATGATACAGGCCACACTTCCATCCCTGAATCAATCACTGTGGCCAAGCACACGGGCTTAGGCCTGAGACACAACTACCCCTAGAATCAGAACGTGGCTAGCCACATCTGAACAACATGAACTGAGAAAGGAGGAATGTTAGTTCTCAAAGAAAACTTAAGGTAAGATTCACTATATACAAGTCTACTACAGATACTGTCAAACCAAAACCCCACTGAACCAAGAGAAATGGACTTTATAGAAAAACTCACGTAAGAGAGTAAGTGCATTCTTTGTGGCATTCCTGGGTCAGAGGCATGTATAAATACCTTTGTAATTAAAAAAGAAGACAATAGTGACAAAACACTTTTCAAATGTTAAGAACATTCAGTTTGGGATGGTTCTTTGCAATCCTACATTGAGACAGGATAAAGGTTCATACAATTTTAGACCCAGAAGGACCTTAAAGACTATGTAGTCTCATTAACCACGTTGCAGATGAAACAAGAGAAAATTTCATCATTTGGTTCCTTTCTACATGTCCATTTCTATCACTCACCATTTAATCTTTTTTTTTTTTTTTTTTTTTTTTAACTATCTAACCCTCAACTGTCCAATGCAGTGGCCATGTCACTGCAGAGCACTTGAAATGTGGCTAGTTTGGATTGGGGTATGGTCTAAGAAGAAAATACACAGAGAATTTCAAAGACTTAGTATGAAAAGGTCATGTAAATTCTCTCAGTATTTTATAGATTACACACGGAAATGATAATATCTGTGATATATTGGGCTAAATAAGATACATGAATTAATTTCATCTATTTCTTTTTACTTGTTTAATGTTACTAGATAATTTGAAATTATATATGTCGTGTTTGCCTATATGACTCATATTTGTGGCTCATGTTAGGTGAGCACTGTTCTCTCCACAACTGCCTTTGAGTAGCTAGAACGTGCCGTACTCTTTCTAATCTCACATATTGTTACCGCTGCCTGGAACACTCCTCCTCAGGTTCTGGCCTAAGGCATCCTCTTAGGAAGACTTTCCCTGACAGTTCTGTGCCCTTGTACCTGTTCTCACAGCTCACTGCCATCACTGTGTTGTTACCATTTGCTTAACCGTCTACCTGCCAAGTCCCTTGAGATCAGGCACCAGGTCTTCCTTGCTCATGGCTGTTTCCTGAACTCTGGGCCTGGCGCACAGTAAGCGCTTGGTAAGTAGTTACTGAACTGCTGGAGAAGGGAGGTTAAGTTACTGTCTTAGTTGTCCAAGAAACGTGTCCCCCTCTCCTCCAGGAATAAGAAGTGTATCCCACACAAATCTTCCCGAACTCAAGATCGTTTTCTTCACTCCTAAATGGAAGAATTGGTTCATTTGTATTTTTTTTCCTCGAAGGTGACACAATAGAGGGGTTTTGTCATTAGAGAATTGAGACGCTCCTTTGATGCAATCACAGTAGCAGGCTGCACAGCTAATAGATACTTCAATCAAATGGCTTGTGATCTAAGCATCAAGACAAGCAGCTATCATAACATTTAAAACACACCCTATATTTACTTTCCAGCTTTTTAATTATAAAATCAATGGAGTGTTAATGATTTAAGCATTAGCTTGCTCACTGGGAATTCCCAAACTCCTCTTTTTGAGGCATAAATTTCTAAGTTGCTCAATTTACCCAATTTATCAGAACAGTTTCCATTAGAAAATATGAATATTTAATGAGAAGAAAACGGGCACAAGCCACTTCCCTTAAGCATCTAACGACTTACCAGAATAAATGAAATATATTAATGAAATACCTCATTTACTATTTCCATCATGGAACAATCATCTGCAGATGTCTCTAAACATTGTCCCTTGCTTTACACCAGAGCTGGATTTTTGTTGTGTCTATTTGGTTGCAGATTTTTGCTTGTTTATTGGGCAATCAAGGGACATCAGCAAAGTAAAAGGGTGTATCCCTAGATGTGAACCACTGCAAAAATATTTTAAAGTTTTCTCAAACCTGTCACACTGTTTATTCATACCAGACCCAGT
This sequence comes from Prionailurus bengalensis, assembly GCF_016509475.1. NCBI lineage: Eukaryota > Metazoa > Chordata > Mammalia > Carnivora > Felidae > Prionailurus > Prionailurus bengalensis. The sequence goes on along the minus strand of NC_057343.1, from coordinate 121,695,125 downwards.
GTGAATGAAATAAATGAGATATGTGTGTGTGTGTGTGTATGTAAGAGGTTGGTTCACACATCACTGTGTGCCCTGAATTTTGTAGCTTGAAAAGTGACTTCACATGCTTTATCGCATTGTCCGTCAGTGAAAGTTATCATTATTTCCAGTTTACGGAGGAATCAACCCAGGATTGGAGAAGTAACATGCTTGCCCCAGTACCAGGACCAAAACTTGGTGCAAGAGTTAAAATTTTCTCTCTTTGCTCTTCCCCAAACCTTCCTGATATATGAGCATCTTAAAAAGAATTTGCTTTCACAAAATTTCTAGTTGCCATCTTGATTTTATTATTTGCCTCTTTTTCATTCAACCCAGAGTGCTTGGCAAATAGTAAGTACTCATTAAATGTTAGGTATATTATTATTCTTTCTTTTAAAGTGAATTACTACATAGAAATCAGAATTCTTTAAAAGCTGGATTCTGTTGCACTAAGATTTCACTGTATTACTGTCTTTTTAAGACATGTAACTAGACTTTATCCCATGGCTCCAAATTTGTATAGTCTGTCTCTCTATGGTTCTATGATGCTCTAAGGCAAAAGGCAAATTCTTCTAGTAATGTCAATAGCAGAGGTCCTTTAGAATTGTCCTAATTTAAAGCCCTAATGGTCTCACTAAAGCCACTATAATGGTGTCAATTAGTACTAATTCTTCTTTCTGGGCCAGTGGGATGGTAAATTTCATGCTCTTTGGTTTCAAGTGATGTTGGTTTGTCTATTTTCACCAGCTTTTTACATCTTTCTAATTTTTTTCACTTTCAATTTTTAACTCTTCTCTTTCCACAGAAGAGCACTTAAAACCTACTTTCACAATCCTCTAAGAATTTCCTTGATCCCCAATTCCTGACAACGTCATCAGAACTGAAGAGAGGCCCTGAAACAGCATTTTCCATCCACAGAAAATACCACCTAAATTTTTTTTTTCATTTTGCCTAAAAACACTGTGAGTTTTTTTTTTTTTTTTTCATGTAGATAAATGGATCCTAATCACGGTACTCTAACAGCAGCATTTGATCTTCTGGTTCAGGTTAGATGTACATTCACCCTATAGCCAGTCTGGTTTAACCAAAAAGGAACAAGATTCTCCAAGTAGAAGCCAAGCAGAGAAATCAGAGACCAAGAGGGAACACTAAGAGGAATGGGACCAGAAAGCTTTGGTTTTAGAAGCTTCTCATTTCTCGGGCACCCGGGTGGCTCAGTCACTTAAGCATCCAGCTCTTGATTTCAGCTCCGGTCATGATCTCATGGTTTTTTAGTTCGCGCCTCGAATTGGGTTCTGTGTTGACTGCATGCAGCCTGCTTGGGATTCTGTCTCCCTCTCTCTGCCCCTCTCCTGCGCTCTCTCTCTCTCTCTCAAAATACATAAACATTAAAAAAAAGTTAAAGAAAAGAAGCTTCTCATTTTTTCAGTGCATGTTAGAGTATCTGATGTGTGGGGAAATAGCACCAGAACAGTCTTCCCTCTCTAGAGTTGTAGAGCATAGGGTTTTAGAAATGAAACTCTGTATTGCCTACTTCGTCACTACTGACAACTGGCTGTAATGGCCTGCTTTTGTTACCACTACTATTAGTTTGTTACACTCATTTGTTATAGCTACTATTAGTTTGTTACAGCCAGTATTAGTCACTTTATTACAGATAGTTTGGTGCCACATAACTGTACCAGTTAGCTCATTGTTGCCAAATGATACTAATACTTCATTGGCTATTTACAATAAGTTTATTTCTAGCTCACTAAAATCCAAAACCAGTGTTTGTAATCTGCAGGCATTTCTCTTCTAAGGAAATGGAGGTTCTGACATCTGGACTCGTTCCCTCCTGACCAGTGCTTCCCACTGTTTGTGGCTAGACCCCAATCACATGGTCATATGTGCAGCAAGGCAGGATGGTATGTAGTCTGCTTATGTGTACACACACACACACACACACACACACACACACACACACGTGTGCGTGCATAGAGACAAACAGGTTTGGGGAACAGTTAGAAAATTTCTGCTACAAACTTTTCAAACAAACCTTGATTTGAATCCTGGCTCAACTGACTATGTGTTCAGGAACATGTCACTTAAACTCTCTGGTAAGATAAGGATTATGATATTTTTATGTGGTTGGTGTGAGGATAAATGATATAATAATAACACATTTCTAACGTCTCTGAGGTGTGACGTAACATGCCAGCCTTTCCACACTATTTCATAAAATTTTCACAATCCACCTATAAAAGTACATCCTATTATCATGTCTACTTTATAGACTAAGGTTGTGCTAAAGGAAGAAATAGCCAAATGTTCATGCTCCCCCCCCGTATCCTGCCCTATATAATGTGATTTTATGGTAATTCTAATGAAAAGATGGAATCCCTACCCGATGAATCTGGTTTGGCCTTATGATTTGCTTTAGCCAGTAGAATGTGGCAAGAATGAAACTGCCAGTTCTGAGCCTAGACTAGCCTAGACTACTAGCAGTTTTAATTTTGTTTTAATTTTTTTCTTGAGAGCCAGCACGAGAGAGAGAGACAGAGACAGAGACAGAGACATTCTTAAGCAGGCTCCCCACTCAGCCCAGAGCCCAATGTGGGGCTCTATGTGGGGCTTGATCCCACAACCCTGGGACCATGACCTGAGCTAACATGAAGGTCAGACATTCAACCGACTGAGCCACCCAGGCGCTCCAACTGTTTTAGAGCCTCACAGCCACCCTGTACGCAAGTCTAGGCTTGCATAGTGGAGCACATGCATAGAAGAACAAGGTCAACTGAGGCTATCCTAGCCTCATCCATGCTCCCAGCTCACTCGACAGCTCCTCACAGATACCTAGGCTAGCCAAAATGAAACCAGCCAACCTGACCCGGCCCACAATAACCACCTAGGCAACCAGGCTTATGAGCTTAATAAATTCTGTATTTGCCTACTTTTGTGTGGATTATTATGCAGCATTATTTGTGGTAATAAGTAATTAAGGCAGAAGTTCTGAGAGGCTGTATTATCAGCTTAAGGTCACATAACTAGTAAGCAAGAGAGCCAGGAGTGGAACCATCATGTATGTCCTTATGTACTACAATGTGCTAAGATAATTATCTTGTCAAACTGGTTGAAGTGCTCAACAAATAAAAGCCGTTAATATTGTGCTCTATTATTAAACTCTACAATCCAGGGCAAACTAGTATTTGCCTCATCAATGTCAGTTGCTCACACCGTTTTCTCCAAAACTAGCAGTACGCCTGACATGCAGTATGTCTTCAGTAAGTATGTATTGGATGAATCACTGGAGGTTGGCTACTCAGATCAATCAGCAATAAGCATGCCCTTGAGGGGCTGAGACTCTGAAAGGGAAGACCAAATGCAGATGTAAATAGTGGTAATATAAGATGCAAACGGTCAAATATCACAGGGAGGGAAGGAATCGGTAGAGTATTCTCGAAATTCAGAAATAGGAGAAATTACTTACTGCAAAGGAGGCAGTAAGTATTTCACTGAGAGGATGATGTCTGATTACTATCTTCACCACAAAGACTTTGAATATATGAAGATTATAAGCGTGGAGCATTCCAAGCATGGGGATATCAAGAACAACGCATGAAGACAAGAAACTGGGGGGTGGGAGGGAAGGAGGGTGGGTGATGGGCATTGAGGAGGGTACCTGTTGGGATGAGCACGGGGTGTTGTATGGAAACGAATTTGCCAATAAATTTCGTATTAAAATTTAAAAAAAAGAAACAATGATAGGAACACATGGAAACAGTGAATGGTTTTTTCCATTGGGTGAAAAATAAATTCAGACTACTTTATGAATCAGAGTTCATGGGATCAAATCCCTACCCGACAATAGATTCTGACACTTAGCTGCATCTGGTTCTAATTCCCATCACTTAATTCATCTCTTCCTTATTCATTCATTGATTCTTACTTTTATTTATTCTTCCTTTCAACATTCTTTATCTAAGAACATAGCTAAGTAGCATTTCCAAAGAAGGGAGAATTATTTTCATCAGCTATTTAAAATGGAGTGTAAGATTCTGAAAGGCAAAGGCCACTTTTACTCTTCTCTGATTTCTCAGGCACCCATCACAAAACAGTGCTCAAATGTAAGCTGAAGACACAAACATACAAAAACACCAGCGGGCTTTAAATTAATTTAAAGTTGATTACGGGACAACCGACCCTTTGTCCCCATAAGATGCTCAGTTAATGTCCATTATCAGTTACCTTTATACAGCTTAATTATACTTCTCATTAGATAAATCTATATATTAATGGGAATCTTTTATGTCCACTTACTGTGCTGGGCATCAGGCTGAGGAAGTTGTCTAAGATAGGATCCTTGTCCTCACAAGCACAGAGAGGCAAATGCCAGTGACTGTTTCAGGCTCTGAGGGTCCTACAGTGAATGAGTCTGGACCTTTTCAGAGAGCTTCCAGCCCAGAAAGGGAATACCTACAAAAAAGAAAAATGCAATTTCAAAAACCTTAATACAATTCCTAAAAGTAACACATGCCACAAGATAATAAAATAATGCCATATAACAGGAGGTGACCAAGTCTAACTTCTTCAAACAGGAGCTTAGGAAAGACTGTCTCAAGAATTTATATTTAAGCGTCATGGGACGATCTGAAGACAAAGTATTCCAGACAATGTGAGCGGCAAATGCAGAGGCCTTAACTCTGGAATAAACTCAGTTATCCTATGTACTTAACTATTTCAAGTGAAGGAAGTACTTTTTATTTTTTAAATATAATTTATTGCCAAGTTGGCTAGCAAACAGTGTATACAGTGTGCTCTTGGTTAGAAAGAGATACTGGCGTACTAACCAGTCAGTGATTCAAGTTCAGAGTTAGCCACACACTCCAGTGAGACAATCTCACTTCAAGCACCTTCAGAGTGAGCATGCACATGTAGAGTGTGAGTCTGCCTGCTCTGTTAACCACAAATTATCCTTGGCTGTCAACCATGAACTGGAGCCCACCTGGCCTGGCTTCCCCTCTAGCTCTATGTCATGCTGTCAAGTTCTTGGCGCCCCTGGATGCCTGTGCTAAAATGGCAATCATGATCATTGCAATCTTTCCGCCCATCCTACCCACCACATGTCTCTCCCTGACCAGAGTCTCCTCAGCACCTCAGGGCCATCAGCCAGCATGCTTTTATCCACAGACGTAAGGTGATGTGTGTCCAGCCTTCTGCTACATCAAATTGTTGGTGGTTATCACCCCAGGAAACAATGTGTTGATCAAGACAAATGAAAAGAATTTCATTTAGGAGTTTTGTATTAAATGCCTACTGAGATCTTAATTGAAATTTTTATGTTATCCATGAAAAATTATCTATAGAGACCTATCTATCTCAGCCCGCAACAAGGACATGGGGACACGTGCTTTACTTGTCAGACTTTTTTTCCAACTCTCATCCCTCCTCCTTTGTCACCGATCCTGAGTTTATTTATTTACTTCTTTAAATTTTTTTTTTTAACGTTTATTTATTTTTGAGACAGAGAGACAGAGCATGAACGGGGGAGGGTCAGAGAGAGGGAGACACAGAATCTGAAACAGGCTCCAGGCTCTGAGCTGTCAGCACAGAGCCCGACGCGGGGCTCGAACTCACGGACCGCGAGATCATGACCTGAGCCGAAATTGGCCGCTTAACCGACTGAGCCACCCAGGCTCACCCCAATCCTGAGTTTAGAGTGCAAGTAAGGCAGTCATGTTCCGATTTGAGTTCCCTATGTGTTTTTACCTAGCAATTGGTCTAAGTGCCTAGTTAAATCACAGTACCAAAGAGCTAATAATTTCCTAAAGGGGACAGAGCCAAATTAGAAGCAAGAGGATAACATTTTCCCCAGAAACCTCAGATTAGGTGTGCTTTCTACTCATTTACCTAAGTGGCTGTACTTTTGCTATCAAAACACTTATGACACTTAATTGTTGTAGTTTGTTTGAAGATCCATCTTTTCTGTTAGAGTAGTAAGTCAGTAAGGATAAAAATTGTACTGATCTTGCTTATCACACTACCCCCAGTGTCTAGCCAATGCTCGGGAAATTTATATTCAAAATTTGTTGAATTAACAAATAAATGAAGCAACTCTTCAGAAACACTTTCTCAATCGAACACAAATTCAGGCAAGGACTCTAGTGCTGATAAATTCCTCCCGCCCGTCACAATTTCTGAACGTCACACATCACACCCTATGCCAAGAACAGTAGCCGCGTCTTGGTGCATTTTTCTTTAAGACAGCTCGTGAGGAAAAGTTTTTGCAGGTACATGTACAGTGTAAGGTGTTATGTGCTATAAAGCAGCATCTATGGAAAACTATATGCCTGAGTAGAATCATGTCTTCTACTGCTCCCTTCATAGTTGTATTTCCTAGCAGCTGTATTCAGGACTAGCTTTTCCGGGGGGGGGGGCGGGGAAGGCAAGGATCTTTATTCGTGCCACAATGCCCTCAAAGGGTACAAGAGATCCTCTGTAAGTAGAGGACTCACAAAATGTCTAGGAATCCACAAAGTTGTACAGACTAGGAACTACCCAATCCTAGGGGTATTACGCACCTTGTAGTTGTCCTAAGTTTCTCTATTTATTAGGACAATTTTAAGACAAATGTGAGCAGTAAGTGCTCTAAAAAAACTCACCAAAAACATCAGTTTTCTAATAGATGGAAATAAAGGTCTTGAGCCACCCTGTGAATTTGTGTACCAGATATCCTTCCAACAAATTCCTCTGGGCTTCAGTTGGACAGGGTAAGTTTCTTTTCATTCCAACTAAGGAATTCTACCTGATTTATAAAACATCATCATTAGCTATTTAATTCAGCTTCAAAAAGAAAAAAAGAAAGAAAAACTTCACGTTTTCCAATCAGCGTCCAAGAACATCAAACCTTGTTCATTTTAATAATAGAGTAGTACTGTTGAAATTAAAAAGTTATATGTCATATTTGTACATTTTACATATATGATCTCATGTGATATTTACAATAACTCTGAAAGATAAGTGCTAAGATTATTGCCATTGTACAGATGAGGAAACTAAGATTGTCTGAGTAAAATAACTTTCCCCAGAGCCACAGGCAGTAGGAGGTAGAAGGGGAATCATGTGATACCCAGCTTTGTTTCCCTCCCCCAACAAAGCCCTTCCCCTTGGACCTGAAAGCCACCTATTTCTGCCTACTCAGCCTGAATGAGATCAGGGATCACATGCACAGACACCTGTACCCTCAGTGTTGATATACCATGATTGTCCCTAATCAGCAGCAGGTTACCAGGCACCCAGCTGCAAGATGAATAGCACATTGAGAAGATGAAATGATTAGAAGGAAAATTAAGTGACCCATTTTACCTGCAGAAGTATGCCTCAGACCTTGCTCTCTTCCATTACCTTTCTCTCAGGAACAAGAGTCTTATGTTTTCAACACTGTAACAGATTATACTTCCACCAAAAAAAAAAAAAATTCTCACTATTTCAATGACATCAAAGTTTGCTATGTGAAGGCCAATTTTTCACTAGATCTGATGTGAATGCTTATAACGAAGGATCCATTTAAATTTTTGCAAATGATGCTTTCAATCTACCCTATACCAATGACTTTTTTCCCCAGGGCATTTCTTAAAAGGTGTTGGCTAAAATGAAGTCAACTGAGCTATCATCAAACCCCCATACGAATCATACAGAATTCTTAGGGTTAGACTGATAAATCAGCTTGTTAATATCCAGTGAAAAGATCTTTCACTTGGGTCTTGTCCTTTTTTTTGTGCTCTTGCCTAGATTTTAAAAATGTCTTTCTCCCTGTGCTTACATTTCAAGTCCCAGAAGTTCAGTCTATTCAGCAATGTACTTGTCCATGCCTTATACCTGAAACTACATAAACACACATGCACACATGTCATGTGCACACATATATCCCCTTGTCTGAAAAACCATTTATTTCAGAGTTCATAGTTTCAGTGCTTTAATCACTTAAGATCTCTTGAAACTAGTATCTTTAAAATTTTTTTTAAATGTTTATGTAATTTTGATAGAGAGACAAAGTGTGAGCAGGGGAGGGGCAGAGAGAGAGGGAGACACAGAATCTGAAGCAGGCTCCAGGCTCTGAGCTTCAGCACAGAGCCTAACATGGGGCTCAAACATGCAAATTGTGAGATCACAACCTGAGCCAAAGTTGCACACTTAACTGACTCAGCACCCAGGTGCCCCATCTTTTTTTTTTTTTTTAATTTTCTTTAAAAGAGAGGGAAAAAGAGAGAGGAAGAGAGAGGGAAAAGAGAATTCTAAACAGCCTCCACACTGTCAGCACAGAGCCCAATGAGGGGTTTGATCCCACAAACCTTGAAATCATGACTTGAGGCAAAACCCAGAGTTGGATGCTTAACCAACCACCCGGACACCCCTTAAAACTAGTATCTTGCAGAAGAAATTATTGGGATATAAAGAGACCATTTACTTCAGATATATATGAATAGTAATCAGTAAGTATGCCTAATATTCATCCTAAATCACCTAGAAAAGTGCATGTAAATGCTAATGGAAACATTAATTTAGAGAGACAAACAGATGAGAATATCAAGCAATTAGGAAAATTAAAAATGCATAAGTTTTCAACTCTCACCCCTTGCTTTGGTCCATACAGTGTTTAAAAATAATCAACTCTAAAGAAACAAACCAGGAGAAATTACTCTTAATTTTGAGGTTTTGTTTCCTCTTAAAAATGTAAAGATCTAATACTACTGGACAGCTATCCCTGTATGGTAAAAGCTGGAAAAGAGACATTGCTGCCTTTACGAGACCGCACACTGGGAGCATCTAAGTGGCTCAATGGGTTAAACATCTGACTCTTGATTTTGTCTCAGGTCATGATCTCACGGTTCATGGATTCAAGCCCCACAATGGGCTCTGCACTGACACTGTGGAGCCTGCTTGGGATTCTTGGGATTCTCTCTTTATCTCTGCCCCTGCCATGCTCCCTCGCCTGCATGCATTCTCTCTCTCTCTCTCTCTCTCTCTCTCTCTCTCTCTCTCTCTCAAAATAAGTAAACTTAAGAAAAAAAAAAGACTTCTTCCAGCACACTTTCCACGGTCCCCACCCCTCCTAGTCCTATATACAATCTATTCAACTTCATCAATTCCCCTTCCTGTGTGGTCCCTTGAGGCATGAGGTTTTTTAGTCCCTAATCTATCCCTTCTACCAAAACTTGTCTTCAAATCTTGTCCTGTACCCTCCATATCTTGAAAGCTTGGTATCAGATTTAATACTCCCCATCCCTCACCGTCTGTGTTCCCATTGGTGCCAAATCCTTTGAGGGCCACTTCTAACAAAGATCTTTTCTGCCCTTTCTTTAATTCCAAAGCCTCCACTCAGTGTTTTCACTATGGCTTACCCCAACTACTCTCACAGAGCACCAAAGAAACATGCCACTTCCGGGTTCCCTTGTGTCCTCCAACCTACTGCTTCAGTGCCCTGATTTTGGGAGTCTGTTGCCTAAAACTTTGTTTCCATCTTTGCTTATAAATAGAACAAACACCATAGCCTGGCATCTTCCATCACCTTCCTCAACACCCCCCAATACACCTGCCACTCTCGCCTCCCAATTCAACACACACTCACTCTCTGCTTCAGTGACATGGAATTAATTATTTGCCATCCTGTGCTCCTGCCACTCTGCCTAGCAAGTCATCCCTTCCTTTCCCTTCTCTCATTCCTATCTCCTATCTCTAGGAGAGATATCTCCTCTCTTCACCTTCCTTACCTACTAGACAACATCCTGTCTCTCAGGAATATCATATTCATCATGAAGTCTTCCCTCACACCCCTCATTGGAGGTACTCTCTCCCTCCTTGCATCCTTTTGGCTCTTGGCTTTTGTATATGTAACTAGCTCTCATACATTCCCTTGTACTCTGGGTCACATGTTCTCATTGGAGCATAAATTCCTTGAGGCCAGGTACCAGGTTGTAACATTTCTTTAACCCTTCAAAATGTAGTGAGCAGCTTGTTCACAGTAATAATAAACTCCTAAGCACGGACTCAGTTGTGTGTGCAGTGTTTAACATTTTACAAGCATGCCCTCTTTGTTCCTCATCTCTCATTTTACACAAAAGGAAAATGAGCCTTGGAGATGCCCAGGGAGTAGCAGAAGGTACTAACAGTAGCAGATGCCAGAACCAAGGTTGAAAATTAAGGTGCGTCCAAGAACAAAGAACATGTGCTACTCAACTTGACTCCAAGTCAATTTTGTTAAGTTATTTAAAAGTAGTCATAACTCAACAAAAATTTTAAATACCTATGCATGTTAAACAAATGGAAAAATAGACATGAAGCTGTATATAGTCTTTTAAAAACTGCTTCAGAATATTTTCCACATATTGGAAAATTTCTGGCTGAAAACAATGTAAAATACTGTAGGTTCCAACTCTAGTATCAGTGTCAACACTTATGACCTAATTAGTTAAGAGCAGCTTAAATGAAAATCCATCCTGTAGATGCAATGTCCTGACAAGATCGCACACATAAATTAATGATAACTGACAGGTCATATCCAAAGGGAAATAAGGGAGTTAGCTCATCACGTAATCCACAGGCATAAGGGAAATGATTTTATGAGCAGGTAAAAACTTACAAAGGGAGAATAGAACATTGTTAGAATATATTCTTACTAAAGATATTGTCAGTCAAAAGACATGTATTATATACTACAAGAAGAAAATGAGATCTTACTCAAAAAAATTCAATTAATTTCTTTGGGAAAGTAATGAATCCTAGACGGCTATAGCTGGAAAAATCATCATTGTATAGATAAGGGATTAAGAAAGTGGGAAATGACTTCCTCAGAGCCATAAACCTAGTCAGATTTTAAGGTAGGCCTGAAACACAGGTTGTAGGATTCCTAATGCATATGTCACCATGAGCTCTTCCCAGTGTTCTAATACCTAAATGTTCTGAGGACAGCCCTTCTCCACTATTAGAAAAACATGCAGGGGTGCCTGGGTGGCTCAGTCAGTTAAGCCTCTGACTCTTGGTTTTGGCTCAGGTCATGATCTCCTGGTGCGTGGGATAGAGCCCTACATTGGGGCTGTGCTTACAGTGCAGAGCCTGCTTGGGAGTCTCTCTTTTTCTGTCCCTCCCCTGCCTGTGCATGCATGGGCGATCTCTCTCTCTCACACACACACTCTCTTTCTCTCTCAAAATAAATACACTTAAAAAAAAAAAGAAAAATATGTTATTTGAGTTGTGGAATTTTTAATTTTTTTTAACGTTTATTCATTTTTTTATAGAGAGAGACAGAGTGTGAGTGGTGGAGGGGCAGAGAGAGAAGGAGACACAGAATCCGAAGCAGGCTCCAGGCTCTCAGCTGTCAGCACAGAGCCCAATGCGGGGCTTGACCCATGAACCGTGAGATCGTGACCTGACACAAAGTCGGACGCTGAACTGTCAGAGCCACCGAGGCGCCCTGAGTTGTAGGATTTCTTTTTAATGGTGTAAGTCACTATGAAATCATTCATAGAACTTTTCTCACCACCCTGGTTTTCTTTCCTCTCATTCCGTCCTTAATCCGTTTCCATAAATTTCTTGCCTCCACCACCCCACCCAAATTGCTGTTCTCCAGGCCACCAAGAGTTGCTAAATCCAATGACAGCTTGTCCGTCAACTAACCTGGTTTCTCTGCATGATGGACACAGTCTACCAGTGGTACCATTACCAGACACTCTGCCCCACACTCTTACTGGCAGCCTAGACATTGGAAATAGGTTGGTGAGCATGAGGATAGTAGAGGGACACAAGAAGGTATGAATGGAGCATCCACAGAGTCAGGTATTATATCTATTTTTAGGTGGGATTGTTCAGAAAATAGGGCACTGAATTCCACATTTGGTCCCTCCAAGCATTCTCCTGACACAACATTGCTCCAAGAGGCAAATCTTTGACTTGCTCTCATTTTGCTTTAAATAACCTAAGTGCAGAACCTCTTTTGGTCCCCTCACAGAAACTATTTCATCATGAATAGACCCAACTTCACTTCCAGAAATTGAGGACACTTCAGATGAGCCCCCTGAATTTTCACATATATCTCAGAAGATAGCCTATAAGGAAAAAGGAATCTTGGATCAGATAAACCTGGATTTGAGTTACAGAACCTTTTATTTCAGAACACTTTTTTTGAATTTTTTGAATTTTATTTTTTAAAATTGACATCCAAATTAGTTAGCATATAGTGCAACAATGATTTCAGGAGTAGTTTCCTTAGTGCCCCTTACCCATTTAGCCCATCCCCCCTCCCACAATGCCTCCAGCAACCCTCAGTTTGTTCTCCATACTTATGAGTCTCTTCTGTTTTGTCTCCCTCCCTGTTTTTATATTATTTTTGTTTCCCTTCCCTTATGTTCATCTGTTTTGTCTCTTAAAGTCCTCATATGAGTGAAGTCATATGATTTTTGTCATTCTCTGACTAATTTCACTTAGCAGAATACCCTCCAGTTCCATCCATGTAGCTGCAACAGGCAAGATTTCATTCTTTTTGATTGCCGAGTAATACTCCATTTTATATATATCACACACCTTCTTTATCCATTCATCCATCAATGGACATTTGGGCTCTTTCCATACTTTGGCTATTGTTGATAGTGCTGCTATAAATATTGGGGTGCGTGTTCCTTTCGAAACAGCATACCTGTATCCCTTGGATAAATGCCTAGCAGTGCAATTGCTGCATTGCAGGATACTTTTATTTTTAATTTTTTGAGGAACCTCCATACTGTTTTCCAGTGTGGCTGCACCAGCTTGCATTCCCACCAGCAATGCAAAAGATATCCTCTTTCTCCGCATCCTTGCCAACATCTGTTGTTGCCTGAGTTGTTAATGTTAGCCATTCTGACAGGTGTGAGGTGGTATCTCAGTTTGGTTTTGATTTGTCTTTCCCTGATGATGAGTGATGGTGAGCATTTTTCATGTGTCGGTTGGCCATCTGGATGTCTTCTTTGGAGAAGTGTCTATTCATGTCTTCTGCCCATTTCTTCACTGGATTATTGGTTTTTTGGGTGTTGAGTTTGGTAAGTTGTTTATAGATTTTGCATGCTAACCCTTTACTGATATGTCATTTGCAAATATCTTCTCCCATTCTGTCAGTTGCCTTTTAGTTTTGCTGATTGTTTCCTTCGCGGTGCAGAAGATTTTTATTTTGATGACGTCCCAGTAGTTCATTTTTACTTTTGTTTCCCTTGCCTCCGAGACATATTGAGTAAGAAATTGCTGCGGGCAAGATCAAAGAGATTTTTGCCTGCTTTCTCCTTGAGGAGTTTGATGGCTTCCTGTCTTACATTGAGGTCTTTCATCCATTTTGAGTTTATTTTTGTGGATGGTATAAGAAAGTGGTCCAGGTTCATTCTTGTGCATGTCGCTGTTCAGTTTTCCCAGCACCACTTGATGCAGAGACTGTCTTTATTCCATTGGATATTCTTTCCTGCTTTGTCAAGCATTAGTTGGCCATACGTTTGTGGGTCTATTTCTGGGTTCTCTATTCTGTTCCATTGATCTGAGTGTCTGTTCTTGTGCCAGTACTATACTGTCTTGATGATTACAGCTTTGTAATATAGCTTGAAGTCTGGGATTGTGATGTCTCCTGCTTTGGTTTTTCTTTTTCAAGATTGCTTTGGCTATTCGGGGTCTTTTCTGGTTCCATACAAACTTTAGGATTATTTGTTCTAGCTCTGTGAAGAATGCCGGTGTTACTTTGATAGGGATTGCATTGAATATGTAGATTGCTTTGGGTAGTATCGACATTTTAACAATATTTGTTCTTCCTATCCAGGAGCATGGAATCTTTTCCCATTTTTTTGTGTCTTCTTCAATTTCTTTCATCAGCTTTCTATAGTTTTCAGTGTATATATTTTTCACCTCTTTGGTTAGATTTATTCCTAGGTATTTTATGGTTTTTGGTGCAACTGTAAATGGGATCAATTCCTTGATTTCTCTTTCTGTCGCTTCATTGTTGGTGTATAGGAATGCAACTGATTTCTGTGCATTGATTATATGTTCTGCAACTTTGCTGAATTCATGAATCAGTACTAGCAGTTTTTTGGTGGAATCTTTTGGGTTTTCCATATGGAGTATCAGATCATCTGCAAAGAGTGAAAGTTTGAGCTCATCCTGGCCAAGTTGGATGCCTTTTATTTTTTTGTGTTGTCTGATTGCAGAGGCTAAGACTTCCAATACTATGTTGAATAACAGTGGCTAAAGTGGACATCCCTGTCTTGTTCCTGACCTTAGGGGAAAGCTGTCAGTTTTTCCCTGTGAAGGATGATATTAGCAGTGGTCTTTCATATATAGCTTTTATGATCTCGAGGTATGATCCTTCTATCCCTACTTTCTTGAGGGTTTTTTATCAAGAAAGGATGCTGTATTTTGTCAAATGCTTTCTCTGCATCTATTGAGAAGATCGTATGGTTCTTGTCCTTTCTGTTATTGATGTGATGAATCACGTTAATTGTTTTGCGGATATTGAACCAGCCCTGCATCCCAGGTATAAATCCCACTTGGTCGTGGTGAATAATTTTTTTAATGTATTGTTGGAGCCGATTGGCTAATATCTTGTTGAGGATTTTCGCATCCATGTTCATCAGGGAAATTGGTCTATAGTTCTCCTTTTTAGTGGGGTCTCTGTTTGTTTTTGGAATCAAGGTAATGCTGGCTCCATAGAATGAGTTTGGGAGTTTTCCTTCCATTTCTATTTTTTGGAACATTGTCAAGAGAATAGGTGTTAACTCATCCTTAAATGTTTGGTAGAGTCCCCCTGGGAAGACATCTGGCCCTGGACTCTTGTTTTGGGGCAGATTTTTGATTACTAACTCGATTTCCTTACTGGTTATGGGTCTGTTCAAATTTTCTATTTCTTCCTGTTTCAGTTTTGGTAGTGTATAGGTTTCTAGGAATTTGTGCATTTCTTCCAAATTACCCATTTTATTGGCATATAATTGCTCATAATATTCTCTTATTATTGTTTTTATTCTGTTGTGTTGGTTGTGATCTCTCCTCTTTCATTCTTGATTTTATTTATTTGGGTCCTTTCCTTTTTCTTCTTGATCAAACTGGATAGTGGTTTATCAATTTTGTTAATTCTTTCAAAGAACCAGCTTCTGGTTTCATTGATCCGTTCTACGGTTTTTTTGGTTTCGATAGCATTAATTTCTGCTTTAATCTTTATTATTTCCTGTCTTCTGCTGCCTTTGGGCTTTATTTCCTGTTCTTTTTCTAGGTCCTTAAGGCGTAAGGTTAGGTTGTGTATCTGAGGTCTTCCTTCTTTAGGAAGGCCTGGATTGCTATATACTTTCCTCTTATGACCGCCTTTGCTGCATCCCAGAGGTTTTCAGTTGTGGTGTTATCATTTTCATTGACTTCCATATACTTTTTAATTTCCTCTTTAACTTCTTGGTAGCCCATTCATTCTTTAGTAGGATGTTCTTCAGTCTCCAAGTATTTGTTACCTTTCCAAGTTTTTTCTTGTGGTTGATTTCGAGTTTCATAGCGTTGTGGTCTGAAAATATGCACGGTATGATCTCGATCTTTTTGTACTTACTTAGGGCTGATTTGTGTCCCAGTATATGGTCTATTCTGGAGAATGTTCCATGTGCACTGGAGAAGAATGTATATTCTGCTGCTTTAGGATGAAATGTTCTGAATATATCTGTTAAGTCCACCTGGTCAAGTGTGTCATTCAAAGCCATTGTTTCCTTGTTGGTTTCCTGATTAGATGATCTGTCCATTGCTGTGAGTAGGGTGTGGAAGTCTCCTACTATTATGGTGTTACTATCAATGAGTTTCTTTATGTTTGTGATTGATTTATGTATTTGGGTTTTCCCACATTTGGCGCATAAATGTTTACAATTGTTAGGTCTTCTTGGTCTATATCACAATCTCATTGATTGTGATATAATTCCCTTCTGCATCTCTTGATACAATCTTTATTTTAAAGTCTAGATTGTCTGATATAAGTATGGCTATTCCAGCTTTCTTTTGTTGACCATTCGCATGATAGATTGTTCTCCATCCCCTTATTTTCAATCTGTAGGGGTCTTTAGGTCTAACGTGGGTCTCTTGTAAACAGCATATCAATGGGTCTTGTTTTCTTATCCATTCTGTTACCCTATGTCTTTTGAATGGAGCATTGAGTCCATTGATGTTTAGAGTGAGTACTAAAAGATATGAATTTATTGCCATTATGATGCTTGTAGAGTTGGAGTTTCTGGTGGTGTTCTCTGGTCCTTTCTAATCTTTTGTTGCTTTTGGTATCTATCTATCTATCTATCTATCTATCTATCTATCTATCTATCTATCTATCTCCCTCCCCTCAGAGAGTCCCCCTTAAAATTTCTTGCAGGGCTGGTTTAGTGGTCACAAACTCCTTTCATTTTTGTTTGGGAAACTTTTTATCTCTCCTTCTATTTTGAATTGCAGCCTTGCTAGATCAAGAACTCTTGGCTGCATATTTTTCTGATTCAGCACACTGAATATGTCCCACCACTCCTTTCTGGCCTGCCAAGTTTCTGTGGATAGGTCTGCTGCAAACCTGATCTGTCTTCCCTCGTAGGTTAGGGACTTTTTTTCCCTTGCTGCCTTGATGATTCTCTCCTTGCCTGAGTATTCTGGGAATTTGACTATGATATGCCTTTTTGATGGTCGGGTTTTGTTGAATCTGATGGGAGTCCTCTGTGCTTCCTGGATTTTGATGTCTGTGTCTTTCCCCAGGTTAGGAAAGTTTTCTGCTATGATTTGCTCACATAACCCTTCTACCCCTATTTGTCTCTCTCCCTCCTCTGGGACCCCTATGATTCTGATGTTGTTCCTTTTTAATGAGTCACTGATTTCTCTAATTCTTAAATCGTGCTCTTTTGCCTTAATCTCCCTCTTTTTCTCTGCTTTGTTATTCTCTATAAGTTTGTCCTCTATATCGCTGATTCTCTGTTCTGCCTTGTCCATCCTTGCTGCCACTGCATCCATCCGTGATTGCAGCTCAGTTACAGCAGTTTTCATTTCATTCTGGCTATTTTTTATTTCTTTTATCTCTGCAGAAAGGGATTCTAATCTATTTTCGACTCCAGCTAGTATTTTTATTATCGTGATTCTAAATTCTGGTTCAGACATCTTGCTTGTATCTCTGTTGGTGAATACCTGGCTGTCGTTTCTTCATGCTCTTTCTGTTGGGGTGAATTCCTTCATTTTGTCATTTTGAAGGGAGAAAAGGAATTAATGAGGTAGAAAAATTGAAATTAAAGAAATCAAAATTAAAAAATATTAAAATTATAAATTAAAAACACACACACACACAAATCGAATAGGTGCTGCTAGATCCTAGGTGTGTTTGGTTCTGGGTGTTGAAAGTGGTTTAGCAGATTAGAGAGGAAAAAAAAAGGAAATCATTTGAGAATTTGAAAAAATGAATACACTGAAGTAGACTAAAATGAGATGATGGGGGTAAAATAGAATTTGAAAAAATATACATAAAAGTAAAGGATATAGTAGAAAAAAATTAAAGAAAACTATTTTCAATAAAAATCAAAAATAAATATTAGGTTTTTCATTTTCTGTATTTAAGAAAAAAGAAAAGAAACAAAAAAAGAGAAAAAAGATAAAAAAAAAGAAAAGAAAAGAAAAAAAGAAATCGTTTGAAAATTTGAAAAAGTGAATACACTGTAGTAGACTAAAATAAAATGATGGGAGCAAGACAGAATTTGAAAAATTTAAATAAAAGCAAAAAATATAGTGATAAAAATTAAATAAAAATATTTTTAAAAGAAATTGAAAGTAAAAATTAAGTTTTTCTCTTTCTGCATTCAAGAAAGAAATGAGAAAGAGAAAAAAGAAAAAAAGAAAATTGTTTGAAAATTTTAAAAGGTGAGTACACTGAAATAGACTAAAATAAAATGATGGAAGTAGAACTTGAAAAAATTTACACAAAAGTAAAAAATATAGTAACAAAAATTATAGAGATATTTTTAATAAAAATTGAAAATAAAAATGTTTTTTTCCTCCGTATTCAAGGAAAAGAAAAGAATTGTAAAGGAGTAAAAGGAAAAGGAAAAAAAAATTGAATAGATGAACCTGCTAACAGATTGAAGTAGGACTGAAATTGCTTTGTTTGGGGTGCCTGGGTGGCGCAGTCGGTTAAGCGTCCGACTTCAGCCAGGTCACGATCTCGCAGTCCATGAGTTCGAGCCCCGCGTCGGGCTCTGGGCCGATGGCTCAGAGCCTGGAGCCTGTTTCCGATTCTGTGTCTCCCTCTCTCTCTGCCCCTCCCCCGTTCATGCTCTGTCTCTCTCTGTCCCAAAAATAAATAAACGTTGAAAAAA
This sequence comes from Prionailurus bengalensis, assembly GCF_016509475.1. Taxonomy (NCBI): domain Eukaryota; kingdom Metazoa; phylum Chordata; class Mammalia; order Carnivora; family Felidae; genus Prionailurus; species Prionailurus bengalensis. Next base: position 121,676,769 of record NC_057343.1, on the reverse strand, counting down.
AAATTAAAAAAAAAAAAAAAGAAATTGCTTTGTTTTCCCCTAGAGGTCAGTCTATGTAGCTCTTTATAGTCCATAGATTAAGCCAGGGGTGAGGCTTGTGTTCTTGAAGAGCGAAGTTGGCCCAGCTGGGTGGGGTTGGAGTAATAGCTCTGCTCTCCACTAGATGGTTGCTAGCCTACTGGGGTGGATTGTTGCGGTGCTCATTGGTGCGCATGCGCATGCACAGGAGTGTTGAAAAATGGCGCCACCCAGCCACCCACTCTATTCTCCCAGATCAGCAGTCGTGCACCGGTCCTCCCTTTTCAGCTCTTGTCCACTCCCCGCTTTTCCACTCTCCGTGACCAGGCCCCAGGCCGTAACTCTCTCCAAGTTTTGCTTCAGATTCGGCTGTTTTTCCCAGCCCCTTACTTCCAAAGGACTGAGGCTTTGACCTGCTCTGCCCCTCTGTGGGAGGGCCTCACTGAGCTATGGCCGAATGAGCAATGGCCTAATGTCAGCTGCACCCAGGAACGCCCGCTGGATCCTGCTGTTGCCGGTGCTCCAAGACTACAGCCAGGTGCCAGCACCCCCCCCCCCCCCCCCAAAATCGCAAGACATGTAGCAGCAGCGTTTCAGGGATTATGGAAAATCACAACACACGTCTGGCACCAGGCTTCACCCTCAGCAACCTTGCCCCAGCACCAGCGAATGTGGCCGCCTTCCGGGGTCTGCTGGGATCAGTTGGCTTCAACAGTCTCTACCAAATGTCATTCCAGCAGTGGCACCGCTTTTCCCTGTGTGGCCTGAGAAACCCTGGACCCCGCTCTGTTCCTGAGGGTTCACGTTTCCTGCCAGAGCACCGCCAGCTATCGAGCTGTGGAGTTGCAGCCTTTGCACTCCCCTTGTTTACAGTCTTAATGGAATTTAAACCCTCTCCTTTCTCCCTTTTTAGTTTAGTCCCTGTGGCTATTTCCAATTTTCCACTTTCTCTCCAGCTGCTTTTGGGGAGGAGTGCTTGTCCCATATACTCCCCCGCCCCAGTCTCCGTCCTCTCTCTACCTGCAAAGGCAACTTCCTGCCCGCTGGCGGATTCTCTCCCCCCACGTTCAGCTCTCCGTGCCACGTACCTGCTGAATTTGGTGGTTCAGGTTGTGCAGATTGTTGTGTGAATCCTCCAATCAGTTTTCTAGGTGTGTGGGATGGTTTAGTGTTGGTCTGGCTGTATTTCATGGATGCGAGACACACAAAAAGCTTCCATGCTGTTCCGCCATCTCGGCTCCTCCCATTTCAGAACATTTAAGTGCTCAGAGCCCTGTTTCCCTCAGCTGCAAAACAAAGATAATGATGTATGTATGTCTTTTACATGGCTGTTCTGATGATTATGGCCAATGATTTATGTAAAGCACTTAGAGCAATGTATTAATATTGTTAGTTTAGTTGTGCTCATTGGACTTTTCTCTGCTAGGATGGTGGTTTCATTATCTTTTTTCAGGCAGTGTGTGTTCTTTAAATCACTAAACTCTTACTGCCTCTGGGTTTTGCACCAACTCTTCACTCTTCCTCATTGAATAACAATTATCTGGGTCCATCAGCTTTGCTCACAAGACTGAGAGTCAAGTATTCAAACACTATGTGCCCCATAGAGAATACTGCTGTATTCACTGTTTCACTGCTTTAGCTCAGGTTTTCTGGCCTAATGGTTAAGGAATACCCTTTATTCATTTTTTTAATTGAAATTATTATGTGCTATTCTTGGGGATAGAGCACAAGACAGGCAAAATCCCTGCCTTTATTAAAGCTTACATTCAGATAAAGGAGAAAAAATTAGAAGCACACATCAGGGCAATATATGAATTTGTATTGTGCTGGGCTCTATTTTGAACTTAGGAACTTGGAGATGCCTATCAGCATCTAAAGAGACAGCTGGATGTGTGAATGGAAAGCTCAGAGGTGAGGTCTAGGCCAGAGATATAAAACTGGAAGTGGAAGTCATGAGTATATAAATGATCATTAAGTCCCTGACACTAGCAGGGAACATGTGGAATGAATATAAACAGAGAGGGAGGGAGGGAGAGGGAGAGAGACGGTCCGGGAACTCCAACACTAAGAAATCTGGAAGAGAAAGATAAACCAGCCAAAGGAACTGAGAAGGAGTGGCCAGTGACTAAGGGAAAAGATTATGTCCCTGAGATTCAAGACCACTCTGGGATGGACTGTCCTGGGCAGTGACTGGGTGTGGTGGGGTACCATGTGAGTCTATTCCTGCCTCAGTGGACTAATGCTGTTTGGGGACTCTGTTGGCCCAGCTGGCAGGTCTTCAGATGGTGCTGTGGTCTGAGGCTCCTCCTACTCTGTGCTCCATCCTTCTCCCCCCTTCTTCAGTTCTGCCACAAGGGGATACTCCCTTCCTACTCCTGCACACAGTCCCCTGACCCGTCTCATAGATGTTTCCCCACTAAATCCCTGGCGTGTCTGTTCCCAGCATAGTGTATTTTTTTCTGACGAGGGTAATTCTCAAGCTATATTTTGCAGTGTACTTCAGAGTTCCTCTGGGGCATTAAGCTCTACTCATCCACTGCACCTCTAGAATAACAACCTCCTTTTTATTGTCTACCTTCCCTTCTCTTTTTCACTTCCTCTTTATGTACCCATTTCCCTTGCATGTTCCAATCAACTACTTGCATTTGAAACTCTGTCTCAGGGGAAATTCATACTAAGATATTACAGGGAGAAGAGTAATCACAATTTTTAAAGCATTTTCCAGCAGTAAAGGTGTTATTTTTGTTATTTTGGGGGGTTCTTTTCAGGTAGATAGAAAGACCTGCATACTGGCAAGTGACAGTTTCAAATGGCCACAAAGCCACTTGTGCTCACTCAGTGTCTTGGATTTCCCTGTTTCCAATCCCAAGAGCCATCGGCACAACAGATGGCTAAAAGATTCTGGGATTTATTTATATGCAGAGATTGTGCAGCTAATGGGAAGAAGCTTAACAAGTGAGCCAAATGCTGGAGCACACATCTGGATGAATGCTTTGGGCAGCTGGGCATAGATCACGAGGGTTATTACTGCTGTCAAAGAACTGAGAATTGTGATAACCTTCTCACAAAGTGTCTGTGGAGTCCCCTGCTTCCCAAAGCGTGGGCTTTGGTCAGCCCGGGACCCTGTGTCCCATTTGTCTGCACTAGTTCTTCACTAACATTTCCAGTCCAGTGTTGGGCTGAATTAGGGCCTGAAAGCTTCCTACCATGGGCACCACTACGAACTCTCTGAGGCCCTGAAGTTGAGTGAACTCTTCATTATCTAATAATGCATTCTCTGTGGCTAAGAACTTTCTCATGCCACCCAACACTGCCTCGGGATAACTGATTGCTTTGGTGTCAAAGTCTATATCCCCTCAAATTCATATGTCGAAAACCTAATTCCCAAGGTGATGGCATTAAGAGGTAGGGACATTGGGAGACGATGAGGTCATCAGGGAGAACCCTCATGAATGGGATTGGTATTCTTATTAAAGAGGCCTCAGAGAGTCAGCTCTTTCCTCCTAGCATGTGAGGGTCCAACGACAAGTCTGCGGCCCAGAAGAGAGCCCTCACCTGCCCAAGCTGTCAAACTTATCTCAGATTTCCAGTCTCTGGGACTGTGAGAAATAAATGTCTTAGGTTTATAAGCCACCTAGTCGGTGGCCTCTTGTGATAGCAGCCCGAATGAACTGAGACACTTGCTAAATTGCAAAGCCATTTTTAAAAGAAGATCAAGGAGCCTATTAGGAAGCTAAAACTGTTCCTGGAGCATCTTCTTTAGGAACTAACAATTCTACTTGTAAAAAATTTATCTAAATGAAATATAATTAAGGAGGATCAAGATTAGTTCTATAGCAAGAAGGGCAACCATGAATGCTTAACAATATGGTATATGTTAGACAAATGATGGCACGTCTATATGATTAAAATACTACATGGTCATTGGGGTGCCTGGGTGGCTCAGTTGGTTAATCATCAATTCCTGATTTTGGCTCAGGTCATGATCTCATGGTTTGTGAGATCCAGCCCCAGGTCCAGCTCTGCGCTGATAGGGTGGAGTCTGCTTGGGATCCTTTCTCTCCCTCTCTGTCTGTCCCTCCCCTGCTCATGCTCTCTCAAAACAAATAAATAAACTTAAAAAAATAAAATACTGTAAGGTCATTGAAAATCACGAAGGGATGCTCCTGATACACTGGTGAATAAAAGAAAACCAGAGAATATAAACAGAATTCTATGGACATTATTTTTTAAAATGTTTTTTATTTTTGAGGTGGGGGAGGGGCAGAGAGAGATAAAGACAGAGAATGTCAAACAGGCTCCACGCTGTCCACATAGAGCTCAATGTGGGGCTTGAACTCACAGGCCATGAGATCATGACCTGAGCCAAAATCAAGAGCCAGATGCTTAACTGACTGAATCACCCAGGCATCCCTCTATGGACATTATTTTTAAAGTATTAAAGTATATTATATATATATATATATATATATATATATATATATACACACTTATACATGTGTGTCATATGAATCTGTGTTTGTATATCCTGTATGTAGAAAAAAAGACTAGGATATCACAAATGGTTATTTCTGAACAGTAATATTATGAAAAAGTTTCTGCTGCATGTTTTTCTGAACTTCACAATTTTTAAAATAGAAATATTATTTCCTTTGATATTAGGAAAGAAAAAGTGGTAAGTATTAGTTAATAAAGAGGAGGAAATTGTCAGGGTGCTCCAAAGACACTTGACATCACCTTCATAGGAGCAGGGAGAGAGTGGAGCCAGGTGTCAGGCACCTACACTGAATCAGCCAAAAGTAAGAATTTTCTTTTCTTTTCTTTTCTTTTCTTTTCTTTTCTTTTCTTTTCTTTTCTTTTCTTTTCTTTTCCTTTTCCTTTTCCTTTTCCTTTTCCTTTTCCTTTTCCTTTTCCTTTTCTTTTTTCTTTTCTTTTCTTTCTGTGTCCTGAGCTGTCTTGCAGGGCCTGAAGGATGTTGTGGTCACTCTTCCCAGAAAGAGAAGAATTAGTGACAGATGTAAGGAGTCACCAAGTACCTTCTGGGTTCTAAGAAAAACAAACCTGAGCTTGTGTCAACTCCTGACCCTGCAACAAAAGGACATCACAGAAGGATTTCAGTTGCTCTCCCACCATTTCCTTCAGATTGAAGGAGGTTAATTCCTTCCAATACACATAGCCAAAGGCTTTCTGCTCAAGTGTAAAATTCCATAGGCTGAACTTTCTGCAAACACACCTGTAAGCCAGACATGTAATTTTAATCTTGGATTAAGAACTGACTGGCTCTGGTGCCATGGGTTTGTCACTTAACCTCCCAGGACTTCCCATTCTGATATCTGGAAAAGCATGACAATTATCCTGCCCTTGCTTCCAGGGAGGTTATGTAGCAAGGTGGAAAACTGCAGAGTGTAGAATCCTTGGACATCTTGTCAACCCTCTGAGCTAAGCAAGGGCTTTCTTCAGGGTGTCTCTTTGAGCTAATATCAGTCGGCTCACAGAATGATGGAGAGCATTGGGCCCAAGGGTCAGATGAAGTTCTTCGTTCCCGGTAACAAATATATTTTGAAGAATTTAAGATACAAGAGATTTATTGGAAAATTATCAGAGAAGCAGAGAGGAAAGAGTGTTGGGACACTAGACCCAAAAGGAGAAGGGACGAAGTTAAGTCTGGATGTCCAAGGAGGATAACTGCCTTGTAGCCAGAGCAGCTATGAGGTGAGGCTAATTCCTCTGCTGCTGTCCTACATCATCTCCAGAATTCTCTCTTGTCCTTCAGCCCCTCACTCCAGGTACAGTGCTTCAGGTAGCAGAGCATACGTCAAGTGCCTGTCTCATGATTTTACAAAGGCAAGAAGGAAGAGGATATGGCCTCCTTAAAACTGCAGTGGTTTCCTGGAATAACCCTGCCAGTAAGCCCATTCATGATGGGAAAAAGATAATGCCCCTTAGGCTCTTTCTTACAGCCACAAAAAGCCAAACAAAGAATCCAGGTCACCACACTATCAACTCAATTGAAGAAGGAAATATCGTGACAAAAATCAGTGCTGTATTAGAACTAGTTCACTGATTTCTGACCTCAACCAGCTTTTCTGGTCTTATTTCATTGCTGCCTATAGAACCCAGTCTACTTATTTAATAAAAGAGCAACTTTTATTCGTCACACAGAGCAAAAATACAGAATATATTTATTAATTTATTTTCCCTTAAAGAGAATGCACTTTGTTTTTAGAGAAATGAAAGATTAGTGGACGGGATATCTTTAGCCTCCCAAAGATGGTGCTCCACTCTGCAACTTTATTTAGAAAGCATCCCCTGCCCAGGAGATAGTCTCCCTACAGACTCTATTATAATATATCAGAACTCATCCATTCTTTTGGGGCAAGTTTGAAAGCCATCACTTCCATGATGTTTCCTTGTCCATCTACTCTTGGCAACTCTTTAGCTCCTCTGAAATCCTCTGAGACTCCATTTCTAAAGCCCTCTACAGGCCATGACTCATATGGTTCAGTCTTATAGAGATGCCACATATGAACAAGCACAGCCACCACACGCAAATAAATAAATAATCTCATATTGTAATTTTTTTATTTGTATTTTTAAATTTAAATCCAAGTAAGTTAACATAGAGTATAATAATGATTTAGGGAGTAGAATTTAGTGATTCATCACTTACATATAACACTCAGTGCTTATCCCAATAAATATCCTCCTTAATGCCCATCACCCATCTAGCCCATCCCCCCACCAAACACCCCTCCAGCAACCCTCAGTTTGTTCTCTGTATTTAAGAGGCTTTTAGGGTTTATCTCCCTCTCTGTTATTATATTATTTTTGCTTCCCTTCCCTTATGTTCATCTGTTTTGTATCTTAAATTCCACATATAACTGAAATCATATGATATCTTTCTCTGACTGACTCATTTTGCTTAGCATAATACCCTCTAGTTCCACCCACATTGTTGCAAATGGCAAGATTTCATTCTTTTTGATGGCTGAGTAGTATTCCACTGTGTGTATGTGTGTGTGTGTGTGTGTGTGTGTGTGTGTGTGTATACCACATCTTGTTTATCTTGTTTATCCATTCATCCACCAATGGACATTTGGGCTCTTTCTACACTATGGATATTGTTGATAGCATTGATATAAACATTGGGGTGCATGTGTCCCTTAAAAAGAGCACTCCTGTATCCTTTGGATAAATACCTAGTAGTGCAATTGCTGGGTTGTAGGGTAGTTCTAGTTTTAATTTTTTGAAGGACCTCCATACTTTTTTCCAGAGTGGCTGCACCAGTTTGCATTCCCACCAGAAGTGCGTAAGGGTTCCTCTTTCTTTGTATCCTAGACAACATCTGTTGTTGCCTGAATTGTTCATTTTAGCTATTCTGACATGTATGAGGTGGTATCTCATTGTCGTTTTGATTTGTATTTCCCTGATGATGAGTGATACTGAGCATCTTTTCATGTGTCTGTTAACCATCTGGATGTATTCTTTGGAGAAGTGTCCATTCATGTCTTTTGCCCGTTTCTTCACTGGACTGTTTTTTGGAGTGTTGATTTTGAGAAGTTCTTTATAGATTTTGGATACTAACCCTTTATCTGATATGTCATTTGCAAATATCTTCTCCCATTCTGTCAGTTGCCTTTTAGTTTTACTGATTGTTTCCTTTGGTGTGCAGAAGGTTTTTATCTTGATGAAGTCCCCATAGTTCATTTTTGCTCATTTCCCTTGCCTCCAGAGACATGTTGAGTAAGAAGTTGCTGTGGCCAAGGTCAAAAAGGTTGTTGCCTATTTTCTCATATGGGATTTTGATGGATTCCTGTCTTATATTTAGGTCTTTCATCCATTTTGAGTTTATTTTTGTGTATGGTATAATAAAGTGGTCCAGGTTCATTCTTCAGGTCATTGTCCAGTTTTCCCCACACCATTTGCTGAAGAGACTGTCTTTTTTCCATTGGATATTCTTTCCTGCTTTGTCATAGATTAGTTGGCCATACGTTTGTGGGTCCATTTCTGGGTTCTCTATTCTGTTCCATTGATCTTTGTGTCTGTTTTTGTACCAGTACCATACTGTCTTGATGATTATAGCTTTGTAATACAGCTTGAAGTCTGGAATTGTGATGATCCCAGCTTTGGTTTTCTTTTTCAACATTATTTTGGCTATTCAGGATCTTTTGTTGTTTTATACAAATTTTAGGACTGTTTGTTCTAGATCTGTAAAGAATGCTGGTGTTATTTTGATAGGGATTCCACTGAATGTATAGATTGCTTTGGGTAGTATCAACATTTTAACAATATTTGTTCTTTCAATCTTTGAGCATGGAATCTTTTTCCATTTTTTGTGTTTTCTTCAATTTTTTTTCATAAGATTTATATAGTTTTCAGTGTATAGATTTTTCACCTCTTTGGTTAGGTCTATTTCTAGGTATTTTATGGTTTTTGGCACAATCATAAGTGGGATTGACTCCTTGATTTCTCTTTCTGCTGCTTCATTGTTGGTGTATCAAAATGCAACTGATTTCTGAGTATTTGTTTTATATCCTGTGACTTTGCTGAATTGATGTATCAGTTCTAGCAGTTTTTTGGTGGAGTCTTTTTGGTTTTCCACATGTCACCTGTGAAGAGGGAAAGTTTGACTTCCTCCTTGCTGATTTGGATGTCTTTTATTCTTTTGTGTTGTCTGATTTCTATGGATAGGACTTCCAACACTATGTTGATTAACAGCGGTGAGAGTGGACATCCTTGTCATGTTCCTGATCTTAGGGGGAAAGTTTCTAGTTTTTCCCCATTGAGGGTGATATTAGTTTTGGGTCTTTCATATATAGTTTTTATGATCTTGAGGTATGATCCTGCTATCCCTACTTTCTTGAGGTCTTCTCATATCCTAATTCTAAGTATCCCTCAAACACCAGACTCCCTGTTTATCATGAAGCCTCTCCTACTTTATCTCAACACTTTATTTCCTTATTTCTTCTCTCCCATCTTTATTATATCAATAAGACTTAAATCTCTCCACCAAGTCTTTCTTTTGTTCTCCTCCATACATTTTCCAGTTATGCAGCCTTCTTTCACTCACAGTCTCTGTCTCTCACATACACCCTGAGAAATTATCTGGCAGAGGCAGACTCTTTAGGGGATAGAAGGAGGGAATTAAGATAGAGGGACCAGGAAGTGGTATCGAAGTGGTAATGGTATTGTAACCACTGCCAGGTTAATAGCTTTTACCCTGCTACATATCTATTACACATTTGGAAAATCACCTTGATGTCAAGTTATTTGTTCATATGCAATTTTCTTCCCAACTGAATTTGGAGATTCTCAAGGGCATAGACCAAGCCTCATTCATCTTTTTGCTCTTCCAGAGCTTAGCATAGTACCTGATAACCACTTGTTACATATATAATGAATTAATAAGCACATTCATTTATTAATAACAGTTATCACAAGGTAATCAGTAGCCATGATTGTACTCTCCACTGGTGATGCAAAAAAGCAAATTAATGATTTTCTAGCTCTTGATCCCCAGAAATTCCATTTCAGCCGTATCTGGATAGATATCATTAATACAGACTTCAAATAAGTGCTGAGAGATAGGGTCACTACCAGGATCCCCAAACCTATTTTGATCTTTCACTAAAAGAAGGGTAGATATGACTCATGCACTACACACTTTGTTCAAATAAGCTTTAATTTCTTTGCCTCTGGCAGGAGCTCTTAGAAGCAGCAGATTGGCTGGAAGGGAACTCACAAGGGATTGGAGACTGAGAGGTCCTCAAAGTTGGGAGGTTAATAACAGCAGGACTCTGGCCAGAGGCGTGTGACACAACCCAATTCCCCCATCACCTGGTGTTTGAAAGCTCCAGTAAGAGGGATAAAAACTATTTCACTAGTGTGGAACTTTCTATTTCCCCAAGTCCATGACCCTATTTAATCCTCCAAGCAATTGTGAGGCTCTCTTTCCTACTCTTATGTATCCCTACCTCCATCCACCTAATTCCACACTATATAGCCACATATAGTAAAAAGGCACACACTGTTAACAGTGATAAAACACAGAAACAAATATTTGGACTACATAAAAGTATACACGGTATCAATGTGCATACTTGTAAGCAAATAGTCATGATAATAATGAGCTCATATTAATTTAGAGTCTACTGGTTGCCAGTCACTTGCCATTAACTTCATCCCCACAGTACCGTACAAAGAAAGTGCTGTTATTGTTATGTTTTACAGATGAGAAAACAAAGGCATAGAGAAGTTAAGGTACTTGACGAAGGTGACAAAATGTAATGGACTAGCATTCAAACCCAGGAGTTTTCTGGTCCTGTGTACTAAGTCACAGCATTAAGTGTTTCTGAGGCTGAACCAATGTAGGAAACAATAAACCTAACAAAATTTCTTTATTACGAGGCTTCACCATTTTTAACATGCTCATTTGCCTTGCAATCCTGTAAGGGTTATTTTCAAAATTCATTTGCTCATGTCATACTTTTGTGCTTGTGGAGCCAGTGTGCTAGTTTGGGGGACACACCGTAGGTTTAGCCTCTGCTTTGAATTCAAAGTCTTTGGAAAGCTATTTGATGTTTCCAGTGGAAGCACTGAGAATCTCCCAGCACACGATGAAAAATAAGAAAAAGAAAAATCACCTGCCATTACATTGGGCCAGGCTCTGTAGTAAGGTTTGATACCCATTTCTGAAATGAAGAAAATGAGGCTTAGAGGGGCTTGCCCAATTTTCCCAAGTGGTGGAGTCAGAATTCAAATCCAGGAAGACTGACCTCAATGCTTTGAACTGCTGAACTGTTACTACAATGTCCCCGCCACATTGCACAGTGAACAGCCAAGAATCTCAGAGCAGTAAACTGTTACTGTGGCAATACCAGTCCAGAGAACCGAGCCTGGCTGTGACCTTGGGCTGGATCAACCTAACCTCACCAAACCTCAGTTTTTCGGTCTATGAAGTGGAAGCAATAAAACATAAATTCTGGGGGCACTTGGGTGTCTCAGTCAGTTAAGCATCCAACTTTGGCTCAGGTCATGACCTCATGGTTCATGAGTTTGAGCCCCACATCAGGCTCTGTGCTGACAGCTCAGAGGGTGGAGCCTTCTTTGGATTCTGTGTCTCCCTCTCTCTCTGCCCAGCCCTTGCTCATGTTCTGTCTCTCTTGCTCAAAAACAAATAAACGTTAAAAAAAAATAAAACATACATTCTGGAGGTTGACATGAAGATTGAAGACTTAGCACAGTAATTGGCCCACAGTAGATACTTGATAAACACAAGCTAATAAATTCACTTCATTCCAAACAGAGCACATATTTTCTAGAAGAGTTTTATCTTTCAAGGTAAGATGGGTGATATTGTCTCCCTTGAAATTTATTCCAAAGCATAGATGAAAACTGGCGGGACAAGAGAGGCAACATGGAGTCACAAACACCTGGTTCATTTGTCCAGTTGGCACAGTTGCCCAAGGGAGACACACTTGAACACACAGACTCAGCATGTCCCTTTTAGTTAGTAACTGAATCCTTCCTCATAATCTCCTTTCTTGTCTTCTAATCACCATGTCTAGATCCAACTGAGATCCTCCCTCAAAGATTGGCAGCTCTCTTCATACCTATGTCCCTCTAGATGACTTCTGACTTCATTTGCATATGGCTTATCTAATCATATTATTATCTAATGAGTCCATTTAACATGGGCTACTGGGGAAGGGTGTCCATGCAGCTGAGAACCCACCCAGACCTTCCCCAAATGGGTGACCTATGTTCCTGTTCACCTCACATTTGGGATTCCAGAACTTATAAACTTTACAGTTTCATTGGCCACACTTGGCCTCTGTTTTTACGTATCGAAGCAAGCATACCGTATTCTCCCAAACCCACTAATTTGGTATGTTCTCTTTCAATAACATGAAGAATGTTTCCAAGAATTTTAATAAAGGCAAATGGATACCTTTGCAAACATACTATTTCTATACATATTATATGCTTTATCTGATACATTTCCTCCCCTGGTGAAGACTTCCCTTCTGATCCAGAGGGCTCATCAAGTAACCAAAAAAGGGGAAAGAAATGACACAGATCTACTACCACCCGATGCCACTATCACTGCCAAAGCTACCCCTAGGTGAAATGATGCTTTCACACAAGTAAGCAAAAGGTACTCCCTCTGGGGTAGGCCAAGTCTGAGTTAGATGTCAGTTTTCAATGTTCCCCCCTTCTGGATGATCTCAACAATGCACATCCCCAATAACTCTATATGCCATAATTATCTTTTGCCAGATTAGTGTAGTGACTTCTTATCTGGTCTCCATTCTTTCTTGTTCTTGACAATATCCTATTCTCAATATAGCACTTGGATTGATCTTTTCTTTTTTTTTTTAATTTTTTTTTTTAATGTTTATTTATTTTGGGGACAGAGAGAGACAGAGCATGAATGGGGGAGGGGCAGAGAGAGAGGGAGACACAGAATCGGAAGCAGGCTCCAGGCTCTGAGCCATCAGCCCAGAGCCTGACGCGGGGCTCGAACTCACGGACCGCGAGATCGTGACCTGAGCTGAAGTCGGACGCTCAACCGACTGAGCCACCCAGGCGCCCCAGGATTGATCTTTTCAAAATGTAGAGCATATAATATGATGTTCCTGCTTAAAATCCTCACCCTTGGAATAAAATATAAAATTCCTGACATGACCTATAAGACCCTACCAGATCTGGCCCCTTTCTTCCTTACTGTGAATACTGCCTCTTGCTCACTCTGTTCCTGCCACAATGGCCTCTTTCTGTTCCTGGAGCACTCCAAGTTTCTTCTCTTGGAGCTGCTTAAACAAACCACCCCCCAAATCAGTGGCTCACCACAATAAAAATGGAAGGGGGTGGGGAGGGATCTGTGTGCCTAGTATGCAAGTCAGTTATGCCTTTGCAGGAACCAGCTCTGCTTCAGGCTACAGGATGGCTGAGCTTGGCCTCAAGCTGTGCATTGGGTTCAGACCCATCCCACATGTGTCCTATCCTTCTCTTTTTTAAAAAAAAATTTTTTTTTAACGTTTATTTATTTTTGAGACAGAGAGAGACAGAACATGAATGGGGGAAGGTCAGAGAGAGGGAGACACAGAATCTGAAACAGGTCCTATCCTTCTCTAATCAGTGCTACCCAGAGCATGTTGTTTTCATCAAAAGTGGCAGGAATATAAGTGACTAAGCTGAACCATGCAAGCATGTTTATAGTCTTGGAGACCATTCCATTGACCAAAATAAGTCATACGACTATGCTCAGCATCAGAGGGGCAAGAAACTACATTCCACTCACAGTGGAAGTGTTCTGCAAAGTCACGTGGCAAATGGGATGGATATGTAATCTTATTACAGAGCAGTAAATCACCAAGACCCATCATCCAATCTACCAGACTGCTCATAGCTAGCTCCTTTTATCTTCAGTTTCAGTGTAACCTCCTCACAGAGGGCCTCTCTGGCCAATGCATTCCCAATGTACATGGACTCCCATATACATTGGGGTACATGACCCCAACTCACCCATCCCCAGTGACTCTCTAATCCATTAAGCATTTTTGTTTTGTACATGGTATAGATTTAATTAATTAATTTGCTGGCTTACTTCTCTATCATGTTTATCTCCACTAAGAATGTGAGCGAGGATTTTCCCTGTCTTACTGACTCCTTTAACCGCAGCTGGAGCACCACCTGCCACACGGTAAGGGCTCAATAAATCTTGGTTGAATAAATATGTTCCAGAAACCTGTATTCTTATGAACACTTACATCTCTATTTTTCAGTTCAATGTTAGTCTCTCACCATATTTTCAGTTAATCATTGCCTTAAATGAATAAATGTGTAAACGTCAAGGTGGGAGAATTGGGGAGGATGATTAAACCTATGATGTAATACAGATGAGAACAAAGCGTTTGGAGTCAACCTCCAGCAGCATATGACCTAAGCCTCAGTGTCATTATGTATGGAGTGGGAATAAACATTGTAAATTCTTTAAGGGTTAAAGGAGATGATATATACACAATACTTGCCTAAAGATGGAGAGTGGCATGTAGTAATATGGGAAAGGTAGACTTAGCCCAGACAGGGGAAGCCTTGTAGAACAATGTAAAAAATTTGTTAATGGGGAACTCAGATGGGACGTTTATTTCTGAGCTTTTTCAACTCAATTTCCCCTATGTTCTCCCTGGAAACAAGTGGATCAACAGAACCCGGGTCCCTATACACATAAGCTATACACATAAGCTATACACATAAGCTGTATAGGTTAAGGCTGGCAGATGGCTGCATTCCGAGGTGGACTGCTCACACTTACGTGCTGTGGGACACTTTGTAGCCTTCCTTTTTACTGGGTTCTGTTCCCCCAAGCATTGTTTTAGGTTGTGAAACAATCTCTAAATCAATCCTTAACTGTATGGTCACACTTTTCCATCAGACCTCAGTAAAATACCATTTTGAGAACACACTTTGAGAGCTAGATTAAACCTTTGTTTTGTTTTTTAGAAGATTCTATGCCTATTTCGGAACTGTCTGCCTCCCAGAAGAACTGTACTAATGAATTAAGTTTCCCATGAAGTAGGTAAGAAATCAACCCGACAGCACTATTTCGGCAAAAGAATAAATTAAGGCCAAGAGCAAGAATTCACCCCAGAGTCAGTTCTCCTACTTTAGACAAAATGAAGTTAATTCTTATTTTAGAATTGACCTCCAATTAGTATTAGCCTCCTATATATACTCAATTCTCCCATTTTTGTAAAGATTCCAAAATTAAGTAGTATAATAATGCTTTTATGGCAAGGGTTGAAGAAAACAGTCACTCTTGTTAACTGGGAGTGTGAATATACAGTTTTTCCCAAGAGTAATTTGGCATTTGCATTCAAATTTAAAATGCACCTTCCCTTTGGCCAACATTCCATTTCTGAGTCTCTAGGCTACCGTTACTCTTGCTCAAACATACATTTTATATATGTATATATACCTGAGTGGTAAAGAGCATACGAAGATTATATGTAGATATATCTTTTTTTTCAGTATCATTTGATTTTGAAATAAACCATACAAACTTGATATGCTTAGAAAAATTTTAGAAGGTTACACAAAACAACTATTAGGATAGGTGAGTGGCAAGCCAAAGCAGAAACTTTTATTCTCCACTTATGGAATGATGATTAAATGTTTTAAACATTATTTTAATTTTGTAAATATGTTATTAATCAAATAAAGAGAAGGAAAATGTATCTGTCCCTATAGGATTGTGTGGAGTAGACATGTAAATGCACCTAACTTCTTTTCTTCATGTTCTTGGCTCACGTGCTCCCATATCAGACAACATACACATTCTTCCTAAAATGAGTTAATTCTCTTCAGCATCTCAAGGGTGCACCCACAAATGATGTGAGTCAAAGGAGAAAACAAGCAGGGAGTCCCTGGCCTGGGAGGGTCAGCAAGCCATATTTTCCCACAATATCATTGGATGTCATTCTGTGGGAGAGCATCTGCCCTGTCTTTGGGTCCTTTTTGGAATGGCAATTTGTCTCCCCACGTTGGAAATATTAGAGCACAATTTGAATACTGGCCTTAATGAGTCCAAATTTAGAAGTGTAATCCATGGAGGAGCGCCTGGGTGGCTCAGTTGGTTAAGTGTCCAACCTCAGCTCATCATCTCACGGTTCCTGGGTTCGAGCCCCATGTCAGGCTCTGTGCTGACAGCTCAGAGCCTGGAGCCTGCCTCAGATTCTGTGTCTGCCTTGCTCTCTGCCCCTCCCCCACTCATGCTCACTCTCTCTCTCTCTCTCTCTCTCTCTCTCTCAAAAATAAAGAAACATTAAAAAAAACCTTTTTTTTTTTTTTAAAGAAATGTAATCCCTGGAAAAGCTTTTAAGAGGCTCACTCACCTAAGGTCAAACGCTAGAATTCATGCAATAGGTAATAGATGGAGTAGGCACCATCCATCCTGCTGGAAAACTTGAGTGCGTGTCATGGGAAAGGCTGGGTCTCTGTGATATGGGTTGGCAACAATGGCTATTTGTTGATTATGTGCTCTGAGCCAGGCAGGTTGCAGAGCATGCTACATATACTTTCTCACTGAACAGCCACAATTAATTTATCATGTTTATCTTACAGATAAAATTCTTACCCAACAGTTTTTAAGTGGGAGAGCCAGGACTACACTGGCCTGATTTCTTGAGCCCATGATCTCAACTGCTCTGCTACAGGAAGCTGTTATTTTTGCTTTGGCTTCCTAAGTGCCTTTTCAGAGAAGAGCGGTCACTTGGGCTGCCCTGCACAATGGTGGAAAATTCCACAAGTCTGAACATCCATGATCTAGGCTTTCTGGACCAAGGCTTGTCATAACCACTCTGCCTTTCTATTTTGCCACCTCTGAAAAAGGAATTCTGCTGGAATCGTAAGTAATAGCTATGCGTGAAGTGCATAGTCATCATGGTATTGATCATCTCCCAAGCTGTTTTGGTTTGTCTGGGCTCTAAGGATAGAAATCCAACCTTTTGCTTCTTTCACCATCCTCCTTCATTTCGTTCATCATAACAAGTTAACACGATAAAGCAGAGGCTGTTTTCTTCCTTTTCCTATTGCAGAAATGGAGGCTCGGATAACATCAAGCACCTTGCCCCAAGCTACATAACCAATTTCTTAACCTCTCAGAATTTGTTTCCTTGCTGAAAAATTGGAGATAACAATATCCAACCCTTGGACGTGTTGTGATCATGTCTTTCAAGTTCAGAGCACTAAGGATGGATATAGCAGACTGCATCTGCCCTCACCGATAAGTAGTTACATCACACTGGGAAGGTATGTGCTACCTGCATGACCCAAAAAAGTGACCTAACTTCTCCAAACACATCTGTCCAATGGAAATATTTTCACCCACCTCATAGAGCTATTTTGAGTATTAAATAGAACAAATGTTCTACATAAAACAAATAAGCCTGGTTCACACTCAAAACTGAAAAGTCGGGGCATCTCGGTGGCTTAGTCGGTTAAGTGTCCAACTTTGGCTCATGAGTTCGAGCCCCATGTTGGGCTCTGTGCTGACAGCTCAGAGCCTGGAGTCTGTTTTGGATTCTGTGTTTCCCTCTCTCTCTGTGCCGCTCCCCTGCTCACACTCTGTCTCTCTCTCAAAAATAAATAAAAACATTTAAAAATTAAAAAAAAACCCTGAATAGTCATCTCCTCCAAAAAGAATGCTGCTTACATGTGTCTGACTAGTGCCATGAATTTGTTGTGTCATATATGAAAACAACATTCTCTCTCCCTCTCTTTGCCCCTTCTCCCATCCCACCTGCTCCCAGACTCCTTAGGAAAATATCAAATATTATGCAGAAATTTTTCCTCCCCTTTCATGTTGCTTTCTAATAGGACCGAAAGCTGCAACAGGTTCCAGGGTTTTTTTGTTTGTTTGTTTTTTGTTTTGTTTTGTTTTGTTTTGTCATCCTCCAAGTCTCTGAGGGCTCTGCAGTAAGATGCCTTGGAAAAGGCCGCATCTCAGACTTGGTCTTATACAGAAGCACCTCTGATGTGACTCTCAGCTCTGACCATACGCTTGATTGCATTCCAGCACAGCATTTGATATGAAAGGAAGGAAGAATGAACCCGTCTTACCAAGAGCTAAAAATAATTTCAGAGGGCTGGAGACAAAGCAGAGGTGATGCCAACCATTTCCTAGAACAGTTGACAAACTGACACTCTCCTACAAGCCAATTTCACTCATTTTCTTTTCTATTTTTTTGTTTCCCGACTACTCTCTCTCTCTCTTTTTTTTTTTTTTTTTCCCTCTGGACATGCTGGTGGGGAAGCCTCACAAATTAAACTAGGAAAACTCTGGGCATCCTGTCATCTCATCTTCAGCCTGAGGTTGTATTTTCCCTTTTGCAAGTCTTCACGTAGAGTCAGTGCAGCTGATTAGAAGACCTATTCCCGCATGGGCAGCCTGGAGGTGCCCAGTTTTGAAACTCAGCAGCTCCAAACAAAACATGCCATATCTGTCAAGAGGCAATGTAATTTATAGATGCCCAGAAGCAAGGCAAAGAAGGCTGGCTAAGGTAGGTGATGCAAGAAGTGAGCAAACCGTATCACCAGGATCCTGGAAGCTCAAAGGCGATTTCAGGCAGGTGCCCCCTTGATTCAGAAGTGGTTTCAGCCTCTAACTGCTCTCCTGATAGCCAGCAGTGGAAATCGTCCCTGATAGCAAGCAGGCACCTTGTCCCGGTCTTCATAGGAACCCAAGGCACTACTTCTTATCTGCTATTTGTGATGTGGTTATCTTTGTGAAATACATGTGCACAGGGCGAGCTGGGACCTAAAGAGGCCAAAGAGTTCCAGTGTTGTAATTTAAAAATTACTACCATTATATGTTTACCATCAAGTGTTGCCCTTTTCAGACCTCACGCTATCCTATCAGCCCAATGATTAGGATGTTATCATCATTTATACATGGACAAATCAAGAAATAATGAATTCTCTTAAACACCTTGTTCAAAATCAAAAAGGTAGTAGATCAGTGAGGAAAGTGTCTATAAGGAAGAGAAAACTCACAGCAATGTACACAAGATGGGAATTGTGTTTTTTATATATGTCCATAATGGGAGCCAGGTAGCTATGGTACATTGGTTTAATGGTTCAAAAATGAGCTCAACTCTGTTGATTCCAGTGGCCTTTCCCTCATGGTCACAGAGTGATTGCTTCAACTCGGGACAGGAAGTCTGTATTCAAAGTGGTTGGAAGAAGTCAAAGGACAATATCAGAACCTTCGTGATTTTTATTAAGAGAACAATGTCTTCCTGAACTTTCTGAAGTCTCCCCCTCACCCCAGTAAGGTCTCACTAGTCAGAAATTAGTCACATGACTACCTTTACTTGCAAGGGAACCTGGAAAATAAGTACTGAGCCTTTGCAGCCTGCACATTGGGAGCAGGCCTAAGAGAGCTCTTGCTGATTTGAACCAAAGTGGCAGGGATATTAAAAAGTAAATGCCTCAAGAGATACTTGGTGGTAAAAATCAGAAAGAACTTTTGATTGTATGCTGGAGATGAGGGAGAAGAAGTAAGGAATGAATCCTAGTTTTCTAATATGGTGCATTCACTGACACTGGGAGTCATGAAGAAGGAAAGGATTCTAGGGATGGGAGGTCATGAGGTCATTTGGAACATGGTGACACTGAAGTGTCTTTGGAACATTCAAGTAGAGGTGTTAGCAGTTAAATTCAAGAGCCAGAAGTAAGAAAAGTTGTCTAGCTGGAGATGTGAGAGATACAGGTTTGTGGTTACCAATAATTTGTGTCAGCTTGGGGCTTCCAATCTTTATTTATTTCCAACCTTTATTTTTGCTCTCTTGAATCCTCTGTAGTAGTGGTTCTCAAGCAGGCGCAGTCTCCCCCCGCCCAGGAGAGATTGGGCAATGTATGGAGACATTTTCAGTGTGATAACTCAGAAGTGGGTAATGCTATTAGCATCTAGGGGGTAGGAGGCCAAGGATGCTGCTGAACACTCTACAAAGCACAAGACACCTCCACCCTCAATAAAGGTTTAACCAGTCCAAATTGTCAGTTAACCTGAGGATGAAAAAACTTGTTCTATGATAAACTCACATCTGACCTTGGCACTCCTTTGGCCCACAGGGTCTCAAGTGTTCCATTTTTGAGCTTCCCCAACTCCTTCATACCTCTGACATCACCACAGTCTTTAAATTGCCATGACATCATTCCACAGCAATTTTCCAGAACCAGATTCTACCACAGAGACTCCTCTGGTAGTGATGCACGGAGATAAGCACCGTTGTTCACTAGACCAAAATTATGGTTCAACCAGGGACCTGACCTTGTTTACAGCTTACAATTTAAGAGTCACTACTCCTAAGATACTGACTCTAAGAGACATCTTACATGTGTGAAAAGTAACCTCTAGAACATGTGAAAAGAATGACTACTTTAGACACGATGTTCTATCCCAAGAGATAACCCAGATTACTGAGTAATGTAAATTGCAATGGATGGATTTATAACAGGTGTGTGCTGCTGTTTGAAACACATCCCTAAATTTTTGAGTTTGATGTCAAGAATAGCTGTGTATCTATAAACCACCACTTGATTTTCTGGTAATGGTCACTCTTGCAGTTTCCTGAAGAACCACCTGAAAAACATTAACTTGCCTTGCCTATAAAAGCCACATAGTTGCCTCCAGTGAAGGTTTATTAGCCATGTCAATTTCAGAGACACACTCTCAGGACAAACCAATTGAGTAGGAGCTCTTTTCAGCTTGTCTCTAATATAGCCTACATATGATTCTTAAGGACTTGACTAAAAAACTCAGCTACATGCCTGAATTCATAGGCTCTGATCCGATGACGTGGAGAGCAGCAGACCCTTAAAGTTAATTGAAACTACTGAACCATTTCAAGATTGATTTATTTTGTATTACAAAAAATTAAATAAAATGGGAGGTGCTAAGTTAGCCTCTGCCCTGAGAAATTAGTCTAAAATTACAATTGAAGCATCTCAAATGAAATTATTGTAGAACTCATTAAGATATATATTAGGTTTCCAAATCACACTTATCCCCCTCATAATTTAAATACTGAACTACTCTCATTTAGTGATAACTTAGATCTCAACAGTGAGCAAAAAGCAAGGGTGCCAACTAATTCTAGCACCTAGAACCTGGAGCATCTAACCTGTGTAAATCCATCTATTTGAGATTTTTTTCTCTTTGTATCTTTATGGGGTAGGAAATATCTGAATAGGAATAATATTTTCCCCAAACCGAGACTGTATTATTATTATTATTATTATTATTATTATTATTATTATTATTTGCATGTTGCATTCATCTTTACTGTTCCTGAGAAAACTCAAGTGGGAATCTGATGGATAAACTACTCAACAGAAAGATGAAACATTTAGAGGCCTTTCATCCCAAGTGTCCAAAGTGATTTCAAAAGCATACATTCCAGGGTCATCTGAGCTGATGGGTAAGGCAAGGAAAAGTAGGAAATCATCTTTCTATAAAATCACCTGCAAAAAGAGGTAAAATGAAAAGCCTGAACCCTCACATTTTCTGGTCCACCCCTGAGTACCTCTCAGGTCTCATCCCATACCTCTGTGCCCCAGACATGCCAGCTTCCTCAGTTCCCCAGACACACAGTCCACTCTTCACCTATTCACCTGTTCTTGTCAACAGTGGAATGCTCTCCCCACTTGCTCCCTTCATCTTCCCCTCTCCCCATTCCTTTCCTTTCATGGCCAACATCTCATAGAAGGTGAATTCCCGAAGTTAGGACCTTCCTGAGGATTATGAACTTCCCATGATACCATGCGATTGTAATTAAATAATGATACTAATATATTTTAATATTTCTCGTGAGAATGTAAGCCTCAAGAAGACATAGATTGTCTGCTTTATATTAGCATTTTACCCCTAGCAACTAGCACAATGCCTGGAATATAGTACTCAATATTTGTTGAATGAACGAATCAAAATAAACTTTCTGTGAATCATGACCACAGCCTCCCTTTGTTCATTTTTATTTTTTTCTGAGTGTATAAGATTGAGCACAATTTACATTAAAAATGGTTCCATTTGAACTTCCAGGCAAGAGAAGACCCCAGATATTTCCCAGGGGCATTATTAGTCAATGTGCATAGAGATCCTAAAAGGACAAGAAGTTAACAAGTTTGAAGCCTTTATGGGAAGGGCAGTGTTTCATTGGCAGAAATTAAAGATGAGGAAAAGTCAGTTAATCCCAGACTGGGAAAAACAGAGCCGTGCAGGCTGCTGAGATTCTAGTCATTCTTTTGTGGCATGTTTAAATGTTCCAACCATTTACTTATAATTAGACACAGTGGGGAGCTAAAATGAACTTTCCCATATAACGCTTTGCCAGCATTTCTGTAAAAGATTGGCACCGTCTAATGCAAAGTGTTAGCTGTTGCCTGTCACAAAGTTACTCTTCATAGAGGACAGCAGGCTCAAATTCCTGCAGGGGCCAGTTAAGGCCAGCAAAGCTGGGAGGGAACAACACAGCCAACGGAGAGCCCACACCTCCTAGGAAGGAGCAGACTCGGGTTAACTGTGGTTGACAGCTGCCGTGTTAAAAATGGGGGCGCAGCGTGGCTGTGAAATCTCCCTATTTTTAAGCACTTTAAAATCTCTTTAAAAGTCACTGTGTAGGCCAAACAAAACATATCTCTGAGTGGGATACACCCAAGGGCCATCACTTTGCCGGTTCTGCTCCAGAAGCTTTATCTGAACTCCTCAAGGACCAGGGAGCTGGCGTGGTGAGAAACGCTGCCTGGGGCTGACCCAGATACCGTATAGGGCAGAAAAGGCAGTCACAGCCAGGTGGCATTTTCTTGGAACCAAGTTCAAAGAAAAACCCATTGCCAACAACCTGTCAATCTTCATTCCCTCTATGAAAACCAGGGTGGTGAAAACACAGTCTTAATTTACAATATGGATGAAAAGCACCAGTTCCAGGTTGTGTTTGACCACACAATGGGGCCCTGCTGGGGAAAATTTTAACCTCAATCGACGTATTCCTTTTCCGATACAACCTGTCTCTCTACAAATGGGAAAAAATGGCCACATTGCTTTTCTTTTTATTTCTTTTACTCATTCATATGTATTGAGACATTAAAATATAACCAAAAAAAATTGAGTAAGATGTGTATCCATTACCAAGAAGTAGAAACTGTTCAAATGTTATGTTTGCTTCAAGTCTTTTCTTTAAATAAATGAAATAAAATACTACAAATACAAGTAAAATTTCTGTCTTAATTCCCAATTACCCTTCCCTTTTATCAAGATTGTGTCTTTTAACTATTTATCCAATCCCTTTTATATCTTTTATGTGTATATATAACAGCATTTATATTATTTTAGGAGTTTTAATTAGGACAAATGTCACCATACTGTATGTATCATTCTGCAATGTGGTTTTCCAGTCATCCATGTATTTTAAATCTAGCCACAGAGGGAGACAGACAGAGAAAGCGACAGAGACTTGATTCCTTTTAACTTCTGTATGATATTCCATTATATGAATATACTTCATTTTACTTTTTTTCCTTTCCTAAATGATGACATGTATACCAGCACATAATGCCAAAATTTCCTCGAAAGTTACCACTCAGAAGAAGTCCTCATACAAAGCCGTTCACATTATGGAACAATCTTGGAATTCCTTTAGTTTTAACGTAGCACCATTGGGGAAGACACATTATCCAGAAAAAAAGAAAAAGAAACAAAAAACTATGCAACATTAGCTTTACATACGAAGCAAAGTAAGTCACCTAATGGAATATATTTTTTAAAAGAATACTAAAGAGAAATTGAACACAGCTCAGGTAATTATTTATGATTTTATTTATTAATAAATGAATACATTATTTATGTAAGACCTCATAACTCCCAAGTGCTGAATGCCATTATACATAAGCCCTTTAAAGATCATGTTAGACCAAAACAATAACTGGTTGTGTCGTTGGAAAGAGAACACCTAACTATAGGACACATGAGCAAATGACCCATCCTAATGTTAAAGCAGATGTATCCTTCTAGTCAGGAAAACATTTCCAAAGGAAACATCACTGACTCATAAACACAGTATGATATACCCTGGGACACTATAGGACTCAGGAAGTAGTTCTCTGCTAATAAGAACCCTGATGTCAGGGGCATAGAGGAGGAGTTGAAGTCAAATCATTTTCTCAAATATGTAACTTCAGAAAAAGAAAAATACTTTTTAGTTAAAATTTTATGTACTATATGATTTCAAATATGTATATCTAACATTTTAAGTAAGGAGTTGGCGAATTTCTTTCACAGCCCAATGTTTCTATGTGCAGTTTGATCCCAAATCTCTTTTTTTAATTTTCTGATTGAAAACATGGGAAGTGGTAACTGTATATTTGAAACTGCCTTATCTTTAGTCACATGATAAACTGTTTTACTTTTTCTTTATTAAAAGCAATGTAGCAATGAGCATCCTGGCACAGGTTCCCTCTCGCATGTGGCCAATAGAAAGAATTTCTGTGGTGTACATGCTCAGAAGGAGAATTGGCACATCACTTTCTTGCGCTGCAATGTCTTTAGAATTCTGTACTGCTTCTCAGAAGACTTCTTGTTTTTCCAGGGGTCAAAAAGCCATGGAGAAACAGGCAGAAATCCCAGGTCAGCTCGGCTCAGATGTCTCTCTAATATGGGAGAATTTTGTAGCACACTCCCTGCTGTGTGAGATTATCATTCTCAGCTGACCCCCTCACCCACTGTTTGTGAATTAAAGACTGGCCAGAGTCTCCATCTCAAAGCACCATTCACAGGAATGGGTCACAGGTCAGCTACAAGAGATTCTGTCCCCTTACCTATGGTCCATCTGGGCCGAGTAGACCACCCTCCTCATTAGTATGGAGTTCAGGTATCAAAACAAGAATCAGTGCCTGCATTTGGGGCACTCCAGCCAGAGCACTCGAAGGTGTTGGCCATTTCCAGAGCAGAGAGACACCTCAAGGGGCAAAGATGCCCTAGATGAAGGCACACCCTCCTCTGAGCTAAACAGTGAAATTAACTGGGGATTTGAGCAAGAATAGAAGCCATTAGTAACTTGGAGAGGCAGCAGATCCAGAAGCAAAGCACAAAAGAAGAAACGCTGCTCAGTTCTCTATGTGGTAAGTCTTTAAGTCTGTCCCTTGCTCTAGAGCAAGCTCAAAGTGCATCAGGAATTACATCAGCCCACAAAGTTAGATCCTCCCAGAAAAGGCCAACTCCAAGGTCCCTGGAAAACTCTGGACTGACTGACCATTCAGGGTTATTGTAGTCATGGGATTTGATTAACAGTTTGACTTCTGGAGACTGTTCTCAATAATAGTAATTCATGACAGCGGCACTTTCTATTTTGTGGAGGAAAGCTTAATTAATTATAGGGAAAGGGAATACATGGAATTAAACATAGAGAAGAAAAGAAGTATAGAGAAGAACAAAGAAGGGTTAATACATCAAATCAGGTGCCCACAACATCCAACCTTCTGGCTGGGGAAGCCCTACAGTCAACAACCTGGTTGGAGTCCTGACTGAGGATCATGGACAGAATGTCCACCCCTCAGGTGAAGCTTCCAAGTAACTATTCCTGCCAGGGCTATATATATATATATATATATATATATATATATATATATATGTATATGTATATATATATATACACACACACACATATATAAGTGTATATACATA
Source organism: Prionailurus bengalensis (assembly GCF_016509475.1). Classification (NCBI taxonomy): domain Eukaryota; kingdom Metazoa; phylum Chordata; class Mammalia; order Carnivora; family Felidae; genus Prionailurus; species Prionailurus bengalensis. The sequence continues at coordinate 121,651,511 of NC_057343.1, read as the reverse complement.
TATATGTATACACACACACACACACACACACACACACATATATATATATACATATATATATACACACTACCCACGTGTGATCTGTGGTTAGTCATTAAATTTGCCTAAGTGAAACCTGAGAAAGCTGGAGTTTTTTTCTCTATTTCTCTTTGCATATCTCACAATCCTAGGGGCCTGGGCATCTGTATATTTCTCTTTGCTCCCTGATCCATTCCAGGGGGCCAGCCTGGTTCGGAGCAAGGAGGTGAGGCAAGCTAATCCCTCTTAGGGTCAGGAAAAGAAGGGCCAATTCTGATCCCGAGGCCGGATAAGGAGCACAAGCCAACTAAGCACCCCATGTTGTGTATGTGTGGCTCTGGGCAGAAATGCCTGACAAGGTGCACCTGGGTGGTTCAGTGAGGGTAAGTGTCCAACTCTTGATTTCGGCTCAGGTCGTGATCTCATGGTTCATGATTTCAAGCCCTATGTTGGGCTCTGTGCTGACAGTATGGAGCCTACTTGGGATTCTCTGTCTCTCCCTCTCTCTGTGCCTCCCTGCTTGGGCTCTCTCTCTCTCTTTCTCTAAGAAAAAGAAATGCATGAAAAGTCGCACAAACAAATTCTATACAGAACAGAGAGCTGCGGGGGGTCAGTTCCTTTACCTCTGAGCTTCCGTTTCCTCCTCTACAAAATGGGAATATATATCTGTATTTTGAGGGATTACTGTGTGGACTCAATGTCATAATGCATGTAGTACACCTCATGTGGTTTCTGTTATATTAAAAAGTATTTGATACAAGTTAGCTATATTTTTCACTTTTCATTTTAAAAGTAACCAAAACCGATTCTAATGCTAATGTTAATACCAATGCTAATACTAAAGCTACTGCCAGTGAACATTTATTATTCTGCGCCACTGGTCTATGTCCCCTCATTCAATGCTTCACAAGCAGGATGTGAGTTGTTTCACATCCTCTTTAGCAGTGAGAAAACCCAGACTCAGAAGGTTAAGTAGCTTGTCCAAGGTCAACACTGAGTGAGGGACAGAAATGGAACTAATGCTAAATTAGGACAATTCCAAAGCCTCTTGAGCAAAAATCTTAGGTATTTAAAGTGTACAACATGATGATTTATGTATAGTGAAATGATTACTGAAGTCAAGCTAATTCATTTATTCTCTCCTCAGTAGTTATAATTTTTTCTTGTAATGAAAACACCTGCAATCTACTGTCTTAGCCAATTGTATCACTAGACTTAATCATCCTACATGACTGCAACATTGGACCCTCCACAACATCTCCCTGTTTACCCGTGTCTTTGCCCCTGGTGAGCACTCTTTCTACTCTCTGCTTCTGTGTATTTAACTTTTCCTAAGATTCCATGTATAAATGAGACTGTACGGTTTTTCTTTCTGTGTCTGGCTTATTTCATTTCACATAATTAATATCTTCTAGATTTATCCAGGCTGTATCAAATCCAAAATCCTACACCATCTTAAACCATCATGCACAGCTTTTTTCTGCCGCTGGTAAATTGGAGGGGTGGAGAGAGATCTCTGGGAGGATCTAACTTATACCCACTACCCAAGAGCAGGGCACAATCAAAAGTCCCAAATGATACTGGCTTTTTAAAATTTCTAAGTAATGTGGAGTTAGAGTTTTTCCCACCTGAAGTCTGTAGGCAGTTGATGCACTCACCTCTTGACTTCAGAAACTCTGGGAACACAACAGGGAAAGCCCATCACGAACACTCTTATTCTCAAGCATGATTGCAGGCTCCAAATCAGGTCAGTGGTTGCCACATGAGACGGTTTCTCAACCTCTTTAAAATCCCATGCTTCTTCCCTCAGGCAAAAATCAAGCTTTTATTCAAAGATTCAGAAGATTCAGTTTACTCTCAAGGATAGACAAACAACTAGGTGAGTATTTAAAACAAATACCTGTAAGAAACTGATTGTTTCTTCTGGGGTAAGAATGAGTTTGGGATTTGTATTTAAAGGTGGAAATGTCTAACATACCAAAAAGTGACTTGAAGCTAAACAATGAAGTTCTCTGAAAAAAAGAGACAGTGAAGCAACGGAAAGTCTGATCCATTCTCTTTCCCTCTTGCTCTACTTCATTCATTCATCTACTTCTTGGGGCATGTGGGTGGCTCAGTCAGTTAAGTGTTTGACTCTTGATTTCAGCTCAAGTCATGATCTCATGGTAGTGAGATCAAGCCCTACTTGGGATTCTCTCTCTCCCTCTCTCTCAGCCCCTCCCTTGATCTCTCTTTCTCTCTTTCTCCAGACAGATAGATAGATAAACATCTAAAAAATCCATGTCTGGATTTTACTTTTATAAAGGTCACTCTGAATGCTCTGTGAAAAATATATCAGAGAGTGGCAAAACTGGATCATGGGAGACATATCTGGTTATTAACAATACCAGTGATAACAATAGCTTCTAGCAGTCAATGTTGCAAAGACTCACACGGAAATGATGAGAGCCAGAGAGATCCTACAGCTAGGGAAATGATGGAGTTAGGAAAGATGCCTTCTCTTATTTGAAAAGCAAGATTTTCTAATTTGGAGAAGCCTTTACTCATTTGTTTTTGCAAGGTACTGCTATGAAAACAGCTAACCAAAAGTCAACTGAGATGTCTTATTCATTAATCTCTCTTCATTATAAAGTAAACTGCTTAATACGGTACAATATCAAGGGGGAGAAATGTCTCAGACTCATATGGTAAATAATGATAAAGTAATATATAAGCTCTTTTTCTTAAAAATAATCAAGTGAGAGGTTGTTGGGGGAAGGAAATGTCTCTGTTTATAAGAGGGTAGCATAAGGGATCCTCGTGATGGAATTGTTCTATATCTTGACTGCGATGGTAATTATGCAAACCCACATATACTAAAAATGCATACAACTAAATTCTCTGTTTCTCTCTCTTTCTCACACACACACACAAATTAGCGCATGACAAACTGGTGAAATCTTCATAAGGTTAGTGCACTGTATCCCTATCAATTTCCTAGTTGTGATAGGCTGAAGTTACACAAGATGTTACCACTGACAGAAACTGGGTGAGGATTATACAGGATCTCTGTGTATTGTTTCCTGATACTGCATGTGAGTGTACAATTATCTGAAAATAAAGTGTTCTAGAAAATAATCTAGAATAATCTGCAGTTCTCAATTTATTGAGTTCTAGGGAGAATGTGGTGAAAAGTATAGCTTCTTTTCCCACAAAAAAAAAGCACATATAAATTTTTTCTTTTTTTAATGTTTATTTATTTTTGAGAGAGAGAGAGAGAGAAAGAGAGAGAGAGCTTGGGAGGGGCAGAGAGAGAGGGAGACACAGAGTCCAAAGCAGGTTCCAGGCTCTTAACTGTGGGCACAGAACCTGATATGGGGCTGAAACCCACGAACTGTGAGATCATGACCTGAGCTGAAGTCAGATGCATAGCTGACTGAGCCACCCAGGTGCCCCAAATTTTTTCATAGAATTTCTTCAACTTCAGGAAGAACCTGAAATTCTTCTGAATCCCTATACTTTTCCATTACACAGATATAGTCAAGGACACCCAGAAAATCAGTGCTTTGCTCTTCCAAGGATTGAGACGGGTTAAGAGATTTTACTCTAGAGCATCCTGCACTCAAATCCTGACTGTAATATTTCTAGAACTGGACCACTGATCTCAGGCAAGTTTTTTAAACTCTGTCTCAGCTTCTTGATCACTAAGAAGAGTTTATAATTTTATACACCTTTATAAGGATTAAATAAGTTAATACAGTAAAGCCCTTACAAGAGTACCAATCACATTGTTACTTTCCTTTCGGCTGCCATATATTAGTTCCTGCCAATCTCTTTAGTCTCCTTTTGCCCTATGTTCCATTCCAATATTCTGCTTTGATGTAACTGCTCCGCAACTTCCGTAACTGCTCCGTAACTGACTGTAACTTCAGAACCTTCACGTATACTGTCCCCTTCCCTCACCAGCACCTACTCACAATCATTCAACATGCTAATTTTTTCATTTCATCATGCCAATCTTAATGCAAGCATTACTTCCTTAGAAAATTCTTCTCAGACTTCACTAACAAGGTCAAATATTCCTTCTTTAAGCTCTTTTGAAGATAATCACTACATAGTGTTTATCTTAGAGAGTAAAGATGTTTAGAAAGTGTTTCATGAGTTCTAGTCCAACAGGGTGACATAGGAAGAACCCTGAACTCAAATCCTTCATGGAACTCACAAAATTATACCTATTTATGGAACAATTTCTCCTGAAGAAGAACTTAGGGCTTGATAGAACAGCTCCTGAACAACCAAATACAGAAAGAACAGCAAAGGAGAACAGCAAGACAGATAGAGACATGGTAACATGGGAGGGACTGAACCGAGGGACTGGAAACCGATCCTTCTGTCCTTGGGCACAGAAGAAAAGCAACTATCATGTAAAAGAGACAACGTTATAACTCTGCCAAGTGGCTCAGGAGCTGTGGGAACACTCTCCAGGTCAGAGGGACTGGAGAAGGACATGGTTCATATTCCCACCCCACCCTAAAAGCCCAACCGGAGCAGGGTCTGGACACCCCAGCTGGTGGATCAGGTCATCAGAGTGAGCTTATGACCTCAGCAAGCCCAGGGTCTACAAGCCCACATCATCCCCTGGGGTTCTGGGACACAGAAAATAAGCCGTGGGTTTGGAGGTTTTTTTCCTCTTGTTTTTTTCTTTTTGATTTTATTTTTCTTTCTTCTTTTTCTTTCTTGTTTTCTCTTTTTCTTTTCATTTTTTCTCTCTTTTCCTTTTTCATTTCATTTTCGTTTTCCTTTTTATTTTATTATCATTACTATAATTATCTTTCTTTAAAAACCCATGGCTTAAAAGAGCAACTAGCATATAAAATGAGCCACAGAACCTTCCCGAATGGAGGGAGTTGCTGGAACGCCATCCGGGTAGAAGGGGCTAAGAGGGGTCTCCACTCTCCTCCACCTTGAAAGCACAGACCAGTGCACACTCAAGGCACTCTAACCAGCCTGCTGCCTCAGGGGGCCCTCAGTCCCTAACCTACACCACCCCCCAGTGTTCCACCAGGACAGCCACACAGTGGTGCAACACTGGAACACACCTGGATAGGACTCACTACGGCCCCAGCCTTCACTCCCAGGTGACACAGGCACAAAGCTCTCCAGAACACTCCAGGCCCACACCGTTTGACTTCAGATGGCTTGCTACAGCACCGTGAATGCAGAGCACTCCAGAACATCTCAGCTGATGATGTCTGCTTCAGATCTAGCCACCCTGCCAGGCCACCCGCCATGTAGAGTACCCTGGAACACTCCTACACATGCCGGCCTTGGCTTCAGCTCTCAGACTAGAGCACCTCCTGCAATGTGAACACCTTGGGACAACTGCTTACACCTAATTCCGCATCAGTTGTCCCGCCGGGTCACTATCACTGTAGAGAGCTCCAGGACCACCCAGCTTGCACGCAATGCAAATTCAGCTCTCCCACCAGGGCACATTTTGTGCAGAGAGCCCAGGAATCACATTGGCCTATGCCCATTTTAGCTTTAGCTGTACTGCCAAGATGCCTCCTACAGAGAGCACCCAGGACCTCCAGGACTATACCATGCCTCAGCTCCAGCCACCACTTCAGGATATCCTCTGTACACAGAGTCCAGGAACACCTTGATTTACATCAACTGCTGCTTCAGCTACCCTGCCAAGATGCTTGCTGTGTGTAGAGCCCCAATTCCACTCAGCTTACACCCACTTCAGTTTCAACTATTCTACCAGGGCATCCTCTTTGCAGAGCATTAAGAAACCTTCTGGCCCACACAGTTAATCAGCTCCAGCCACCCAGAATAGGACACCCCAGACTATTTCAGTTTTAACTGTCATGACAGGGTGTCTGCTATGTGGAGGGTTCCAGAACCCTCAGTCTATGCCAGCCACAGCTCCAGTCAGCCCACAAAGTCCGTCCTCAAACACACACAATCTACTTAGGAGATGATCATACACAAGACCATTCCTTTAAGTTTAGCACAAGTAGCTCTTCTACTTAATCCCAAGAAACAGAAACAAAGTCAAGAAAAATGGGGAAAGAGAGGACTGTGATCTAAAAGAAGCAATAAGAGGGGTGCCTGGGTGGCTCAGTCGGTTAAGCGTTCAACATCGGCTCAGGTCATGATCTCAGTGCTTGTGAGTTTGAGCCGTGTATCAGGCTCTGTGCTGACAGCTCAGATCCTGGAGCCTGCTTCAGATTCTATGTCTCCTTCTCTCTCTGCCCCTTCCCCACTACCACTCTGTCTCTCTCTCACTCTCAAAAATAAATATTAAAAAAAATTTAAAAAATAAAAGAAGCAATAAGAAAAAACCCCAGAAAAAGAGCTATATGAAACAGAGATGACCAAAATGCCTGATAAAGAATTTTAAGTAATTATTGTAAAGACACACATAATATTCAATAAAGAGATAATATTAAAAAGAACCAATCTGAGGGCCACCTGTGTGGCTCAGTCAGTTGAGCATGCAACTTTTGATTTTGGCTCAGGTCACGATTCCAGCAGCATGGAATCAAGCCCTGCATCAGGCTTTGGACTGAGCCTGGTGCCTGCTTAAGATTTTCTCTCTCTTTTTCTCTCTCTTATTATACCCCTCTCCCCAACCCTTCAAAAAAAAAAAAAAAAGAAAGAACTAACTGGAGTTGAAGAAAACAGTAACTGAAATAAAGAACACCTGATGAACAAAGATGCAAAAATCTTCAACAAAATGTTAAACTATATACAATAATGCATTAAACTGATCATTCACCATAATCAAGTGGGATTTATTCTGGGGATCCAAGGATGGTTTAATATTTGCAAATCAATCAACATGATACACCACCTCAACAAAATGAAGGACAAAAATCATACGATCATCTCAAAAGATGCAGAAAAGCATGTGACAAAATCCAATATTCATTCATGATAAATACAACATAGTAGGTTTAGGGGGAACAAACTTCATCTAATAAACCTAATAAAACCTAATAAAAACCATACATGAAAAACCCACAGCTAACATCACACTCAATGGTGAAAAACAGAGAGCTTTTCCTCTAAGGAACAAGACAAGTATGTTCACTCTCACCATAGTACTGGAAGTTCTAGCCCTGGCAAGAAAAAGGAATAAAAGGCATCCATATCCCTAAAGAGGAGGGTAAATTGTCACTATTTGTAGATCACATAATACTACACACAGAAAACCCTAACAACTCTTAACAAAAAAACTACTACAATAGATGATTTCAGTGAAGCTGCAGGATACAAACCTGAAGACATCAGTAGTTTTTTCACACACTAATAACAAAACAGTATAACAATAAATTTAAAAAGCAGCAAAATTTACAAGTGCACCAAAAATAATAAAATAACTATAACCAAAGAGATGGATGACCTGTTCTTTGCCAACTATAAAATATTGATGAAAGAAATTGAAGATGACACAAATTGAAAGATATTCCATGCTCATGGTTTAGAGGGATTAATATTGCTAAAATGTCCATATTACCCAGAACAATCTACAGATTCAATGAAAGCTCTATTAAAATACCAGCAACAGTTTTTTTAAGCAGACTTTTCCACAGAAGTAGAATAAACAATACTAAAATTTGTTGGTACCACAAAAGACCCCGAAAACCAAAGCAATCTTAAAAAAGAATAAAGCTGTAGGTATCACAATCCCAGATTTCAAGAGATACTATAAAGCTGTAGTCATCAGAACAATATGGTCGTGGCACAATGACAGACACAAGAAATTATTGCAACAGAAAAGAGAGCCCAGAAATATACCCATATGGTAATATGGTCAATTAATCTATGACAAAAGAGGCAATAATATACAATGGTAAAAAGACAGTCTCTTTAATAAGTGTTGCTGGAAAAACCGGACAGCTTACATGCCAAAGAATCAAATTGGAATACTCTTACACCATATGCAAAATAAGCTCAAAATAGATTAAAGACCTAAATGTGAGACCTTAAACCATAAAAACTCTTGAAGAGAACACAGGCAGTAATTTCTCTGACACTGGATGTAGAAACATTTTTCTAGATATGGCTCCTAAGGCAAGAGACAGAAAAGCTAAAATAAATTATTGTGACTATATCAAAATAAAGAGGTTTTGCACAGCAAAAGGAACCATCCATCCATCAACAAAACAAAAAGACAACCTACCAAATAGAATACCTTTGCAAATATATATCTGATAAGGGGTTAATATCCAAAATATATAAGGAACTTATACAACTTAGACAACCAATAAACAAATAGATTTAAAAATGGGCAGATGAGGGACACCTCAGTGGCTTAGTCAGTTAGGCATCTGACTTGGGCTCAGGTCATGATGTCACAGCCTGTGAGTTTGAGCCCACATCAGGCTCTGTGCTGACAGGTCAGAGCCTGGAGCCTGCTTCGGATTCTGCCTCCGTCTCTTTCTGTACGCCTCCCCCCCGACTTGTGCTCTTTCTCAAAAATAAATAAACATCAAAACATTTTTTTAAATGGGAATATGACCTGAATAGACATTTTTTTTCTAAAGAAGACATACAGATGGCCAACAGATACATGAAAGATGATCAACATCACTAATCATTAGGGAAATGCAAATCAAAACTATAGTGAGATACCACCTTACTTTGTTAGAATGGCTAAAATCAAAAAGACAAGAAACAACAATTGTTGCCAGGGATGTGGACAATAAAGAACTCTCATACATCATTGATGACAAGGTGAAGTGGTACGGCCACTGTGAAAATCGCTATGAGATTCCTCCAAAAATTAGGTATAGAAATACCAAGTGATCCAATAATTCCACTATTGGGTATTTGTATTTACCCAAAGAAAACAAAAACACTAATTCAAAAATATATAGGCACAGTTATGTTTACTGCAGCATTATTTACAATACCCAAGATACGGAAACAACCTAAGCGTCTATCAAGAGACAAATAGCTAAGGAAGATGTGGTTTGTATACACAATGGAATATCACACAACCATTAAAAAGGATGTGATTGTACTATCTGTGACAATGTGAATGGACCTAGAGGGTGTTATGCTAAGTGAAATAAGTTAGACTGAGGAAGACAAATACCACAAGAATTCACTCATAACTGATCTTAAAAAGTGAATGAACAAACAAAAAGCAAAATCAGACCTATGATACAGAGAACTGATGATTTTCAGAGGGGAGAGATGTAGAGGGTGAAGCAAAATGCATAAAGGGAAACAGAAGATACAGGCTTCCGTTATGCAATGTATATAGATCACGGGAATAAAAGGCACAGCATAAGAAATATACTCAGTGGTACTGTAATAGCAATGTATCAGGACAGATGGTATTTATACTTGTGGTAAACATAGCATAATATATAAACTTGTCAAAGCATGATGTTATACACTTCAACTTACGTCACATTGTATGTCAACTCTATTCAAAGTTTTAAAAAATCTATGTGTTTCATTATATACCTGGGATGCGATGTAACTGACATGCCTCTCCACTAGATTTTAAACTCCATGAGATTAAAAACTGGATCTGATTTTGTTCTCCATAGTGTGCTCAGCACTTATCACAATTCTAGACTCATTATGAATACTCAGGAACTATTTGTTAAATGACTGAATTAAAAAAGTAAATAAGCCTATCTTGACAGAAGCTGATAGACATACAGTAGCTGATAAAGAAAACTTTTCACCCAAGAGAGGGCAGGTTTTCTTCTCCATCATCAGTTCACAAGAGAGACCACTTGCACTCAAAGGGACTTTATACCTATCTACTATATCCATATCTTTCATCTTTTTATCAGAATTAAAGGGATTTTAATTCACTTACTCTTCATAAGGCACACTGGAATACATTGAAAATAATAGAGCCATAGACAATCAAAATGCCATTGTGTGTTGGACCATAGCCCTTCACTCTGAACCACCCTTTCCCAACACATGTCACTTTCATTCACACACAAAGATACCCAAAGAGAAAATTAAATTTTCACCGATTTTTTTCAAGATTCAGATGCATATTTTATCAATGTTTACTCATCTTCACACTGCACTGATTCTCAAGGAAATAAATGGTATTCAATGAGAAAAGAGGAGCAACTTAGAAGAAAAATAAAGCTTACATCAAGCTCTCCACCATCCCCCAATCATGCCCCTAATCTTTCCAGACACTGTGTCCAAAATCTCTTCCAGTTTTGTATGCTACGGTATATTAGCAGAAAAGTCCCACAGTTGGATTAATCGGATCAACACTGAAGTTTTCATTTGCTATGTGGGTTTAACAAATTAATCTGGCACATAATGAAATACTGTGTAACAGTTTCAGAATGGATATTGCAAATACTGCCTTGTTCAATTACTGTCAAAATACACATACAGGAAAAATATGAAAATCTGAACATATAATTGCAGACTTAATTACCACTCTGTGCTAACCACAGGCAAGCATACTGAATTTATCAAAGTATTTAAACTAGTTATAAAGTCTCTCTATAATTCCAAGAAATGGGAACACATGACCAAATACAACACAGAATTCAGTGAGTCTTATTTTCCCTAAGTTGCGAAAGTGGCACAAGAAATGGTGACTAACGGAAGCCAGGGAGTAGGGGAAGTAGGGAGACGTTGATCAAGGGCACGGAGTTTTAGTTATGTAGGATGAGCAAATTCTAGAGATCTAGAGATATATAGCATAGTGACCATGGCTAATCATATGGTGCTTTATACTAGAAATTCCTAACAGAGTAGATCTAAAGTGTTCTCTACATGCACACACACATGCAGACATACAATAACTATTTTAAAAAACTTAACTTTTCTCTTATTAATCAAATGATCATTCTGAAATTTAACATGGAAAGAATGCATGCATTGAACCCAACAGGCCTGATTTATCCTGTGTCTAGCTCTGCAGCCTTGGGCAAATCACTTCCTCTCTCAAAGCCTCACTTTTCTTAGCTGTAGTAGTTTTTCATTAAAAAAATTTTTAATGCTTATTTATGTTTTAGAGAGACAGAGCATGAGAAGGGGAGGAGCAGAGAGGGAGACATGGAATCTGAAGCAGGCTCTAGGCTCTGAGCTGTCAGCACAGAGCCCAGAGCAGGGCTCCAATGCATGAACTGTGAGATCATGACCTGCGCTGAAGTCATAAACTTAACTGACTGAGCCACTCAGGCACCCCTCTTAGCTATAAGATTAATAATACCTATCTCACAGGGTTGCTGTATGATAGTGACAGTAACCATAATAATAATAACAGTAACATAGGGAAGGGGCCAAGATCTGATCTCACAACCATGTACTGTGGTGGGACAGATCTGGAAAGATAGACCAGACACCTGTGTTTCCAACAGACAACCGTCTGCAAGCATCACCTGTCCTTCAGCTATTAGTTGTGGTAAAAACCCGGCAGGGGTGGGGGGAGTTGTGAATTGAATGCCTGAAATGAGGTTCTTTCGTAATTCTCTCCATAGCCTCTGTGATAGCAGATGCCTCTCGAGGCAGTCTGGAATTTGGCAGAGAGAGCGATCTGAGGATGAATTATCTCTGAATGAAGAACCAGCCTTTGGGCTCATTTGCTAAATGGGAGTCACAGAGCAAGCTAGACATCCGCAGATGTCCCCAGGGGGAATAACTGTTAGGTACCCTGGCTTGGCTTCAGCACAGTTAATTTATGAATTTAAACTGTTGGAAAACCACAAGCCATAACAAAGAACAAGTACCTGTCAAATGCCTACTATGTGCCAGAAACTTCTGTTACCACATCTTTATCTGTGGAATAGGGATGGCAATACAGTAACATCAACTTCTCTGGGTTAATGAAGGAGGCAGACAAGCCAGCAGGCACAAGAATGGTCAGACCAGGAGTTTTCATTGGACAACAGCTATGAATCAGCTCTTATAATTTAATGGTTTACACAGTACTTGGATGTACGTTATCTCATTTGAATTATCTTGAGAATTGTGATTCTGTATGATATTTAGCAATCCTGTCACTTGTCCTCAAAGATAGACTATTCATTTACTAATGAGTATTGACTGAATGCCTACTAGGCCTCACATGCTGTTCTAAACACTGAAACACAACTATGAACAAGATAATGTTCCTGCTCTAAGAAGGCTGACATTCTTCTAGTCATAGATATAAACAGCAAACATAGACAAGCTATAAAGAAAACAAAATAACATACAATACAGAAGAGCTGTGTGTCTATTTCAGATTGTGTGTTAAACAAAGGACTCTGAGGAGACATTTGAGCATAAGTATTGAAGTCTATGTTTGTATGTCTGAGAAATGTCTTATTCCTACATTCCCAGTAATTTTTTTTTATTGAAGTATAGTTGACACATGATGTTGCATTAGTTTCAGGTGTACAACATAGTGATTCGACAAATCTAGTCATTTCTTGATTAAACTATTGGCAGTATTTTATTTTATTTTATTTTTTATTATTTTTTTTTCAACGTTTATTTATTTTTGGGACAGAGAGAGACAGAGCATGAACGGGCGAGGGGCAGAGAGAGAAGGAGACACAGAATCAGAAACAGGCTCCAGGCTCTGAGCCATCAGCCCAGAGCCCGACGCGGGGCTCGAACTCATGGACCGCGAGATAGTGACCTGGCTGAAGTCGACGCTTAACCGACTGCGCCACCCAGGCGCCCCTGGCAGTATTTTAGATCAGATAACGATCAAAATGCTGGAGGTGACCAATTATTTCAATCTTTTTCCTGTTCACACCTTCACCAGCACAAGAACTATATATAATCACTATCATCTGCTTTACTAAAACCAATAATTTACACTAGAATATTACATGATACTCTCAGATATTTTTACATCTATTTTTCCTTTGATTCTGGGAAGTTGGTATTGTTATCTCTGTTGCCCAAGTGAAGAGACTGTGCTTGCCTTGGGTGATACAGCAAGTAGGTGACTCAATCTCAAGACTTCTGACTTCTAGTTCAGTGTCTTTCCCAGAATGTAATTCGAGTAGAGAGAACTCCATTTAATTAAATGTATTAAGTCTCTATAGTGGCTTTGCTCATTGCCGGTTGATGGAGATTATTCAGAGTGATAAAGACACTGTACTTGACCTTATCAAGCTCTTAGTCTAGTTGGAAAAACATTTAAATGATTACATATCAAATCATTAGAAAAGTATAACACCTTAGGGAATAAGGGATAGAATTTAGCAAGGGCAGGATTGAAGGAGGAGTAGAGGTTTACCAAAGAGAATATGAAAGCAGGGGTTGATCCAGAGGAAAATGACTGAAGAGAAACAGGAAGGACAATGATGAGTTAGCAAAGCAGCAGTCAGACAGAGGCAGAGAGTCGAGAATAAGTGGGGAGAGGCAGAGGATGAGTCCTGTCAAGTAAGCAGGAGCTGAATCGTCAATGGTACTGAATGGTAGGTTAAGAAATCGGGGCTTTGTTCTGTCTGAAATGGAAGTCACTGGAGCAAGGAAAGCTGTGAGTAATAACATGCCATCAATAACTTCAAAAAGCCATCTGGAGGTAAAAGAGAGAATGAGTGGAAGCCAGGCATGGCTGGTGGCAGGAGAGCAGTAGTTATAGTTGTAATCGTCCAAGGAGAAATGCAGCCGTCTGGAACCAGGACATGCCAATTACTAAGGAGGCGAACTCCATCATGGGTGGAGACATAATAAGAGGAGAAAGCAAATATCTAGACATCTTATTTTTATCAAAGCCCTCTCCAGGTCCTGGTACAGTCTTGAGCAGTGTGTATGTGCTTGTTTGTTTGGAAATAAACTCCCTAGGAGAGTACTGAAGTCCTGAGCTTAAATTTTGCTTTGCTTGAGGGTCCACATATATGTATATATTCAGCCACTGACAGGGCTCTTTGATCTAGCTCATTATCCGGATGATGGCCATTTGTTGCATGTTTCCACAGCATTCATAAATACATCTGAATCCAGAAGTCATCCTGCACTGCACACACGTGTCGTCTAACCTTGTGTCTATGGAAGGAGTCTGAGTAAGATGCCTCCTGGTTCCCACCTTGAGTTGTTAGGCTGAGTCTCCAGCCTTTGGCTGTTTTGACCCAGACTTAAAGTCATTGGCTACTCCTTCATTTACTTTCTCTCTCCTAAAAGACACTGTTTTGACAAGGGAGGTAATTGCTATTTACTTCTGGCTAGTGTCAAAAGCTGTGTTTCGCTGGTCACATGTAAATCAGGCGCTTCTCCCAAAGGGTAAAGGCAGAGAACTCTAACCTTGATAATTGAAGAAAAGGGCTGGAAAACTGTTTGGCAAGTCTCATGCTATACTGGGAGTGTGACTCATCTTAAGCAGTCCTCACTCAGGTTAGGCCAGGAGAAAAATCAAAGGAATGTAGAAGGCTCACCGCTCATGCTGATTTGTAGCTCCCTGCACAATGCATCAGCAAAGTCTCTCCCTGGGCTCTGCAAGCTTCTAGGCCAGGTTTGGAAACACAGATTCCTTGCTGAGATGAAGAAAACCAACCAAGGAGCCCTGAATCAATGAAAATTTTATGTAGGTACATACTAAGTCTAAACACCTCCCCTAACTTGCAAGCCAACATGTACGGTGCAAGTTCTATTGTTAAATTTTTTGTAACCTAATCCATAAAAGGACCTGGATTAAAGTCCTAGCTCTGCCACTTGCTACCCATGTGAATTTGAGAAAGTTAGTGTCGTTAAGTTTGTTCCTCAGTAAAACGATAATAGCAGAAATGATCGCACAAGTGTTATAAAAATCAGACAACAAAATGCAAAGCACTTAGTATAATATCTGGCATATAGTAAGTGTTCAGTAAATGTCTGCTGGTAGAGTACTACCTTTCTCATTATTATCATTATCAATATCGTATTATCTTTCTTTTGCTTTATCCCTCTACTGTACTGGTTAAAAACCTCAGTGGTAGGATTAGCATTCTAATTTCACCTAGACCATTCGTTAGGTGTGTGATCAATCTTCTAAGGAAGCTAATAACAATACTTACCGAGAGGGTTTGGGGAAAGATTAAATAATAGATGTAAGGCTATTAGAATGGGTCTTGACACACAGTACATGTTCAATTTATGTCACTGTTACCATTATCCTAATTATTATCATCACTATTGTCAACAACACCTCAATTTAATTGCAGACACATCAGTGATAAGCATGTCATAATGTCATGTCAAAGGAACAACATGGAAGGCCTTGTTCTTATTCATCTTCAAATGTTTCCTTAGGAGCTCTGTCCCTGAGCACTGGGATCAATCCAGGCCTAAGGTGGAGTTTTACTTCTCAGTTGTGATGCCATCACAGAAAAAGGGAATAAAGAAGGAACCCTTATACATTTGATCTCAACATATTGAGATCGGATGGAGAACCCTATTTAAAAACTGGGAAGGTCTGAGAGAAAATATCAAAGTTACTGTTGATGTTTTCTAGAAGATTATGAATTGTGAAAATCAGTGAAGGAACATTAGGTAGAAGAACTCGCTTTGGACAGACTAGAAATAAAGCCTTTACTAGGTGTCACATACTTTGTTCAATGTTTTACAGGCACTGACTCATTTATTTCTCAACATAGCCCTAAGAAGAGAGTACAATTTTAGCTGCAAGTGTGACTGAGGCTTCAAGGGGTTAAGTGATGTATCCAAGGTTACCCAGTTTTAAGACATACCACTGGCATATCTATTTCCCTCTTAAAACCAATATTCTCTTTTATATAAATCTGCTCAAGCTAGGCATTATCAGGATCACAGCCAGATGAACACAGTGGCAGATTCAATCAATAATGCCTCCTGGATCTTCGTATTTAGAGTTTCAAATATTTGCATATTGGAAAATACCTGAACTGTCTATTGCTACTCAAAGCAAGCATCCGGATGACCAAGCGATTGGATGTTTCTTTTTCCATTTGCATGTCTTATAGGCGTACAAAAAGCTATTCATACTGCTTTGTACAGGATGTCAATGAATGAGTTTACCAGTCATAGAAGTATTCAAGTATCAGTTGATGGATCCTATGACTTAGGAGATTCTACACTGGGTGGGAATTTCTACTCCAATTTTTTATTTACTTTCCAATAGTTCAGAGTATTCACTGTACCAAAAGGAAATAACAAAGTTAATTATCACTAACAAAAGTATATTGCTATGAAAGAAAAAAAAACATACCAAATACAGGTGTTTTGAATCACTCACTGTTATACTTGGATGGTGAGAGTTTTACATTAAACAAGCTTATACCCAAGAAAGGAAGAGGCAAACATTCCTCAAATTGTGTTTCATGGTGCACAAGTATCTCTCCTTTAAATGCGTTTCTTGAGAAACACAAGAAATGGGTATTTTCTGATGATAAACAGAAAAAGCAAACGTAGGTTAACATATTTTTAAGAATCTCAACGATATGGCTTTGGTGAGCCTCTTACCTGTTAGTGGGTACTGCAAATATCTAAAAAGGGCATGCTCCATTTACCCATCGCACTGTGGTAGTTGCCCAATAAAGGCTAGTTTCTTTATTGTCCTAACAAAGTGGAGAAGACCCAGCTTACTTGTATTGCAGAAGTGTCCTATTATTTTACCTATAAAAAAAGTCTGTTATGTGACAAAGTATCTTCAACCTGAAAATGGGACCAGCTCATTATGTGAGGTGACTTTAAAAGGCTTTCTTCCTATTAAAAATGTCATTCCATCAGTATTTTGCTATTTCCCTGATCTAAGATTTACGTTCAATATTTTTTTAAGATCGTATTTGTCTGAGAATTTTTGGGACTCCTTTGACATAAGACCTTTCCTCTGGGCACCAGTTAGCAAGTTCATCTCTGCTGTTCCACAGAATTATAGACCCTGCACAACTTCAGGACTCCCAGAGGCCTTATTTCTAATATAGACCTATGTGCCTTCTCCCCCTATATCCCTCCTTTAAATGAAATTGATTCAATCATGCTTGAATTTGTTGCCATCTAACTTTGTTCTTGATTCAAATGGCTGTCTCTGCACATCAGTTTGATCTTTTTCATTTGCACCTTATATTTTCAAAGAGGTTTTGGTGATCACGTCCCTAGACCTCTCACAAGGTAATTATAAATTACTATTTCACTGTAGCCCAAAGAGCTGAAGTGACTCATCCAGGGTCATCCAGCTAGTTAAGAACAAGTGACGCTCATTCCAAGTGCTCCCTGCATAGTACGGTCCTCAGTCATCAGAAGAACTAAATTCAATTCAATAAATATATTTTGAGTACTTAACATGTATTAGGCATATAAAAGCAGATTTTATTTGTCTCTCCAATATAAGGAGATTTTTGTATTATTTTTAAAAGGGCAAAATGTCCTGAACTTATTTGCCAAGAGCTATTCTCACAATTGCTTAATTTCAAAGAAAAGAAGTTCTCTAGGGCATAAGAAGAAGCAGAGTGGAAGCAACCATGAGGTATGTGCATAATTTCATAGCTGCCAATGTTCGACAGATCCCATCCCATTTTGGCTCTTTCAGGGAAAAGATCTTACTCTAAAGATGAACCAATTGGCCTCAGCCATTTATCATATCCAATTGTTTCAGTCATTTCTTCCAGAACAATAGCTTATTTCCCTTTATCGTTCTTCCTTTAGTTCTGACATGTGACATAGTAGAATCTAAGAATGGGCTAAGTTATGTGCACATCCATATGCCCGTATGGTATTTAAAGGCTTGATATTTAAAGGGCTTGACATTTCCATTACAACCAATTCCTCTGAAACCAGTTTTAAGGGCTAAGATGGCAGACCAGCCCCTCGCCTCATATCTAATCAAGGTTAGTTAAATGTGCAATGGAAAAATACCACAAACTTTGTGTTGGCCTTGCTTCCATAGTATATGTCTCATTGACCAAAACAAAGCTCTTTAAAAATGAAGACAGTAACAAGACCTGTGGTTCTCTCTACTGCCCTGTTAAGGGAGGCTAAGGGACAGCTCCACAAAAAGAAATGGGTTTGAAAATTGCTGATGCATCCTTTATCACTGCAATTTCCACAAGGTTATAAAAGTCATGCTTGGATAAAATCTTGAAAGTGCCAAAGCAATGATCTAAGAAATGAATGCAGATAAGCCTTCTCCATTTTAAATTACGAGCAGTGGGACTGGAATAGAAATGATATCACTGCTGAAGAATCTAAAATTAAGTATGTGAGTTTGCTCATTTGTATACAACAGGACAGTAAATCATTTTTTGGACATAATGAGTTTGAAATGCAGCTGCCAAGAACTCTCAACCTTGATGATGTTGGATGGCACTTGTGAAAAGAGGTCTTTATTTCTCCATGATTTTGCAAAATGCTCTAACATGCCCATTGCTGTAAGTCACTCTGTTGTTAATTTCACATGTGGAAAAAAGCATGTGGGTTTGTATGCTGTGTCTTTAAAGACCAGGAAAGAGAGAAAAAGGTACGGTGCCCTCCCTCTTGGAGTCCACAGAGAACTGGCAACTTCTGTGAAGTTCAAGGCAATTAACTTGGTCCTAGCCCCTTAGAGACTGTAATAAAATGTCTGCTTTAATGCCCATGTGAAAATAAGGACACAGATATTTTTTTTCAAGACTTCAAAAATAATAAAGTGACTCAAAGGGTGAATAAACGAAAACGCAATATATTTTCTATCTCTTTTCCAGTTCCTTTTGGTTTATATTTCATGAGCACATGAGTCT
This sequence comes from Prionailurus bengalensis, assembly GCF_016509475.1. Classification (NCBI taxonomy): domain Eukaryota; kingdom Metazoa; phylum Chordata; class Mammalia; order Carnivora; family Felidae; genus Prionailurus; species Prionailurus bengalensis. Next base: position 121,632,834 of record NC_057343.1, on the reverse strand, counting down.
ATGAAGGACTGCTGAGCATTTTTTTGAGGAAGCCTAAATGAGAAAGAAGGAAGTAGAAGTTACAAGAACTTCATTGTGGAGGAGAAAATTTTGAAATTTTAAATTTTACTTAAATTTTTGAAAAATGAAATAACACAAGTATTACATAAACACTGTAGAACATTGATTTTAGAGAAAGATGGAAGTTAAAACAAGAAAATTAAAGTCAACTGTCAAACTATCTCTTAGAGATAACTACTCATTCAACTGTGAAAGAACATTTTCTCTTTCTTTCTTTCTTTCTTTCTTTCTTTCTTTCTTTCTTTCTTTCTTTCTTTCTTTCAGAGATAGAGAGCATGAGCAGGGCAGAGGGGCCAAGGGAGAGAGAGGAAGAGAGAGAGAGAGAGAGAGAGAGAGAGAGAGAGAGAGAGAGAGAGAGAGAGAATCCTAAGCAGGCTCCACACTCGGCATGAAGTCAGATGCAGGGCTCAATCCCACGACCCTGGGATCATGACCTGAGTTGAAATCAAGGGTCAGATGCTCAACTGACTGAGCCACCCAGGTGCCCCCATGAAAGAACATTTTCTGTATACTTTTTCCTTACCAAAATTGCATGAAACCATCCATATGGTTTTGTAATCTGCATGGCTTACTCAGTGAGTTGTTTTGATCCTAGAGGAATGGAAACACATAAAATTGCTGAAGGGAGCTTGGGGCAAGAGAAAGGAAGAAAGAAAACCAGAGAGTATGGATTCTATCAATAGAAGAATGATTAAATGGAAACACCATCTTTTTAACTATCTAACTGCAATTGTGATTGTGTCTTCAAATTTGGGGGGCATGATTAGAGGACAGGGGAGTTATATTTACCATATATAAGACTACATTTACTTTAACTCAATCTGGCTGAACTTTTTCTAATTCAAAACTGTGAGGACATCCACTGAATAGTTTAAAGCTTCACTGTCCAATTTGGTAGCTATTAACTACACGAAGTCATTTACATGTAAATTAATTAAAGTTAGATTAATTAAAAACTGAGTTCTAAATCATGCCATCTACATTTCAAGTGCTCAGTAGCCACAGGTAAGTGACCACAGCATTGGACAGGGTAGATTATAGACCATTTTCACTGTCACAGAGGTTCTATCGCATAGCACTATTTTGAAGTACTACTAAAATGTCTGTAGTACCAGAAGAGGGTGTCTAGTTTTGTGTGTTTCCCTGTATGCCATCATTCATGAGACTTTTTAATTCCGGCAATAGTTGGTGTTGGATTATTCCTACTTTCATTTATCCTTGCTTATAATTCATGGAGTCACCTGGAGAAATATGATAGCCTCCTTGCCTGAATGGATGGCTGTGCTCAGTGGCATCCAAAGACAGAGGAACGATTTAAGCAACCAGTCTTTCTGGTGCAAAGTTTATTGATATGAGGACACAGTTATGAGCTTCAATGAATGAAGCAAATTTTTGAAGCCCTTGTTAAAGAAAAGATTTATAAAGGCCATTTCTTGCTCAAAAGCACATACTCCATCAGCAGAAAGCCTCACTGCATAACTCAGTATACATGACAGCATCGCCACAAATCACCTGGACCAATCGTGTAAGAGGCCTCCAGGGAGCCCAAGAGCAAACTTACCTGCAAGAATCAGAATTACTGAATGCTGGGCTACTGAAGGTGTAGAGGCAATAAGAAACCCAGAGACAGCCAGAATGAGGAGTCACCCTCAGAAATAAAAGGATGACCAAACCAGAGCACTTCCTCTTCCAAAAAGAGAGGGAGCTTTCCACAACCTTCCTGCCTTTGGAGCAGAGCTGCTTGGTGATAATGGGGCTCTTCAAACTCTTGGATGTTTGCTCAGCTCCCCCATGTAAAAAATAAACTGTTTTGGAGCCACAGATTCACCCTTCTCCTTTTGTAGAAAGTCAGCAGTGTTTTTATAATAGGTGAGATTGAAGTGATGAGCGGAGCCAGTATGAGTTACTCATAGAACATCCATTTCTAGTCCTTGAACAGTTTCATTTAGAGGACGCATACACAGCCTGGAATGACCAGCACGTGGGTACGTGAAGAACTACTCCATTTTCCCCAAACTATGCAACAGACCATTCATGGCAGAAACATCCACAAATTTGCTTAAACACAAAACCAGGCTTTTGACGCCATCTGGACCTATTACATCAGCATCTGGGAGTGGAGCCAAGAATCAGTATTTTATAAGCACTGCAAGTGATTCTTATATGCACACTGAAATTTAAGGATCACTGGACGAGGAGACTGATCTGCTTCCTCCTACTCCACCCCACCCTGCCTTTCTTTCTCCTTTACCTCTTTCTTCTCTTCCCCTTTCTTGAATTAAGAGCATACTCCAAAACACCTCCAAAACACAAGGAAAGTTTTACATCTGTCACCAGTACTCACGTGGTAACAATGAAAGCATTAATAAATATTTGTTGAATCATAATTACATTAGCAAAAATGTTTATAATACTGAAACTCAATATATATAATCAATACCTCATAATTATAATATGGTTAATTATGATGAACCCACTGTATGGCTTTTATCCATTTATTAAGTTTTATGTTTGCACAAAGTTCTTAATAATGTAAGAGAAAGCACACTGTAAAGTAAAAAAAAACAGTTTACAATATTATTTACCAGGTATGTTAAAAAATGTGAAACTGTTAATAATATATGGGAAAAAACAGTACAAAAACCAAAATGTTAAGAAAAGCAGTTGGCTCCAAGTAATGAAATAATGGGGTTTTGTTTATATATTACTACTTTCCTCTATTTCCACTTGTTCAATTAGCATTTAAAAAGATTATAATTAGTGAGGAAGGGGGGCACCTGGTTGGCTCAGTCAGTAGAGCATGCAAATTTTGATCTAGGGTTGTGAGTTCAAGCCCCCCATTGGGAGTGGAGTGCACTTAAAAAAAAAAGACTATAATTAGAAAAAAAGTAAGCTAAAATACACCACTTTAAGAACCCACAGTGCCTTCTCTATCATCATATTTTGTGTTTGGGCTACACTGGCCTGCATCTCAGCCTTAAATTGTATGTACATCATCTGTATGAACTGTTTATAAATGTTTGAATTAGACTCCTATCTTTAATATTCTGCAAAATGGTTTTGATCCATTGTCTGTTTAGCTGATTCTACCTGTATGTTCCTTCATCCATTCATAAATTAAAAAAAAATAGAAACTTAATAAGAGGAAGGTAAAAGACTGCAGATTGCTAAGTCTTACCAACAATATTTGGGGCATACCATTTGATAATAGATTTTGCACTTCCCTTAATACACAGGTCTACAAAGTACCTACTCATGGCAGCTCCTGGTGACATACTCACTGTCCATGGAGTAACTAAATAAGTTATGGCACATTTACCCAAAGGAACACTCTCAGATGGTTAAGAAAGAGGAGCCGCATAATAGGACAGCAGAAAATGATGCCTAGGAGTCCAAGTAACCAAGACTCAAGATTTAGGGGTACCTGGGTGGCTCAGTGGGTTAAGCATCAGATTCTTGATTTGGTTCAAGTCATGATCTCATGGTTTGTGAGTTCAAACCCTACATTGGGCTGTATGCTGACAACATGGAGCCTACTTGGGATATTCTCTCTCTCTCTCTCTCTCTCTCTCTCTCTCTTTCTGCCCCTACTCTGCTCATGCTCTCTTTCTCTCTCTCTCAAAATAAATACACTTAAAAAAAACTCTACAGCTAACTACCAAGTTACAGGAAACATGAGAAATAGAGAAGCAAGCTAAATGGCACCACAAGGAAGCAATTAGCCAAGTGCAATATATGGGTTATTATATATGACTTTGTTTCTCCAAGAAGTGAATGGGAAAAACAAAAGAGGAGAAAGGGAGACAACAGAGTGTGGTACAGGACAGAAAGAGAATAAAGAGGCACGACAATCAAATGTTGTGTATGAAGTGTGTTTGAAACCTGATTTGTACAAATTAAGTGTAAAAAGACATTTTTGAGGCAATTGGAAAAACTCAAGTATGGATAAACTCTGAGAAAATATTAAGGAATTAAATGTGATAATGGCATGGAGGGAATGTTTTCAAAATGTATCTCAGTTTTTAAACTGTAAAAGGTATGTGTAAATTAAATGCTTGGGATATTCTTTCAAATATCCCATTAAAAAAGTGAGGGGATAGATAAAAAAGTTTGCAGAAGTGTTCGTTATTAAAATCAAATGACATGATATTCTATATGGAAAACCCAAAAGATTCCATCAAAAAACTGTTAGAACTAATCGATGAATTCAGCAAAGTCACAGGATATAAAATCAATGCACAGGAACTGGTTGCATTCCTATACACCAACAATGAAGCAACAGAAGGAGAAATCAAGGAATTCATCCCATTTACAATTGCACCCAAAAACATAAAATACCTTGGAATAAACCTAACCAAAAAGGTGAAAAGTCTACACACTCAAAACTATAGAAAGCTTATGAAAAAATTGAAGAACACACATACACAAAAATGGAAAAACATTCCATGTTCCTGGATAGGAAGAACAAATATTGTTAAATTATTGATACTACCCAAAGCAATCTACATATTCAATACAATCCTTATCAAAATAACTCCAGTATTCTTCACAGAGCTAAAACAAACAATCCTAAAATTTGTATGGCACAAGAAAAGACCCCAAATAGCCAAAGCAATCCTGAAAAAGAAAACCAAAGCTGGAGGCATCACAATCCTGGACTTCAAGATGTATTACAAAGCTGTAATCATCAAGACCATATGGTACTGGCACAAGAACAGACACTCAGATCAATGTAACAGGATACAAAATCCAGAAATGGACCCACAAACATATGGCCAACTAATCTTTGACAAAGCAGGAAAGAATACCTAATGGAGGAAAGGCAGTCTCTTCAGCAAATGGTGCTGGGAAAACTGGACAGTGACATGTAGAAAAATAAACAAGGACCACTTTCTTACACCGTACACAAAAATAAACTCAAAATGGATGAAATACTTAAATGTAAGACAGGAAGCCATCAAAATCCTTGAGAAGAAAGCAGGCAAAAACCTCTTTACCTCAGCCGTAACAACTTCTTACTCAACACATCTCCAGAGGTAAGGGAAACAAAAGCAAAAATTGACTATTGGGAAAATAAAATAAAAAGCTTCTACACAGCGAAGGAAACAATCAGCAAAACTAAAAGGCAACCGACAGAATAGGAGAAGATATTTGCAAATGACATATCAGATTAAGGGTTAGTATCCAAAATCTATAGAGAACTTATCAAACTCAACACCCAAAAAACAAATCATCTAGTGAAGAAATGGGCAAAAGACATGAATAGATACTTCTCCAAGGAAAACATCCAGATGGCCAACTGACATGTGAAAAAGTGCTCAACATCACTCATCATCTGGGAAATACAAATCAAAACCACACCTGTCAGAATGGTTAACATTAAAAACTCAGGCAACAACAGATGTTGGCAAGAATGCAGAGAAAGAGGATCTCTTTTGCACTGCTGGTGGGAATGCAAGCTGGTGCAGCCACTCTGGAAAACAGTATGGAGGTTCCTCAAAAAGTTAAAAATAGAAATACCCTACGACCCAGCAATTGTACTACTAGGCATTTATCCAAGGGATACAGTGTACTGTTTTGAAGGGACACATGCACCCCAATGTTTATAACAGTGCTATCAACAATAGCCAAAGTATGGAAAGAGCCCAAATGTCCAATGACTGATAAATGGATAAAGATATGGTGTGTGTGTGTGTGTATCTATCTATCTATCTATCTATCTATCTATCTATCTATCTATAAACAACCAAAAAGAATGAAATCTTGTCATTTGCAACTATGTGGCTGGAACTAGAGGGTATTGGGCTAAGCAAAATTAGTCAGAGAAAAACAAATATCATATGACTTCACTCATATGAGGACCTAAGATACAAAACCTGTGAACATAAGGGAAGGGAAGCAAAATTAATATGAAAACAAGGCAGGGGACAAATCATAACAGAATCTGAAATACAGAGAACAAACTGAGGGTTGCTAGAGGGGTTGTGGGTGGGGGGATGGGCTAAATGGGTAAGAGGAATTAAATAAGTCACTCACTGGGATGAGCACTACATGTTATACACAGGGGATGAATAACTGAAATCTACTCCTGAAATCATTATTGCACTATATATATGCTAACTAACTTGGATGTGATTTTAAAAAATAAATTAAATAAGTAAATAAGTAAATACATGAATAAATAAATACAATTTTTTAAATAAAAAAATGATAAATACATACTGCAACTTCTGTTTTTTCTCTATGTTTTCCTTTCTTCTTTGTACATGTTACTTTTTTTAGGGCATCTTTTTGTTGCTCTTTGTGTGTGTGGTGCAAATCCTATCAGATAAGGCACCAAGATCTCTGATGTCCTATATAACTCACCTAATGTTAGTCCCATGAACTCATTTCCTTCTTTTAGCCAAGGGGGTTTCTTGTCTATTCATGCTTCATATGTCTACTTATTTGTCACTTCTCTGGGATAGTTTTCCTTGACCTTCCTCTCTAGGTCAAATGTTCCTATTATATGCCCATTTGGCATCATAGCCACCAGATCCCATTGAAATTTCATATTTGCTCCTATGATCATTTGAGGACTACCTAACTCCCCCACTATACTCTCCATAAGAACAAGTCAATTTTTGTTCTTCATTGTATCTTCAGTGACTACGAAAGTGTGGGCACTTAATAACTATTCAATACATATCCACTGAATGCATTAAGAAAACAAAGGCATTTATTTTATTGACTTGTTTCTTTTTTCCTAAAGTTTAGTGTGTTCTATCTTGGTCTAAGAGAAATTAATTAATTAATATATCTATTATAATATGATATATGCAATATAATCAATTAATAGTTTCATGGACTTTATTTTTATTATTTTTTTGAGAAAGCCTACATTTTATTTTAGAATTATTTTTATATTTATAATTATAAAGCATATTTCCAATTGTACAACATCAAAATTGGCTTATTTCATCCTTCCAAACAAATATTCATTTATACTATATTAAGATATAAGAAGTAATTCAAATTATGTATTCTAGAGTACAGAGATTAGATTTTCCTGGATATTTTTATGAATAGTTCCATGGACTTTAAATTGTAACTCCTTGTCCTTTTGGTATAATTCATGGCAAGAAGGACTTTCTTTGATTTCTGAACATTTGGGAGATCTGTTTGTCAGTGATTTTCATTGTCTTATTCAAATTTAAGTGATCTGGTAACATAACATGAGCAAAGTGAGTGAAGTGAAATTTTTATCTCCTTCTCAAACTCTCTCTTTCTCTGAAAGAACAGTAGCCAGTAAAATTCCAATTTAGAGTGCCAATAGCTTCATGTGGCATTGGCGGGAAACATAGAGAGGTTAATGAGGTCTTGACAACAGTCACTGAGTTGAAATTGGCGAGTTTTTTTTTCCTTCAAACAACCTTTCTGTATGAAACCCTGACTATCAGTAATTGTCACATTTGGAGGTCATCTAGAAAAAAATGAGGCACTAAAGCTTCACTTTTCTTCCAGAAGTCAAACAGTTTATAAAGTTGGTCATTGGGTTCTTTTATGAGATAAGAATTTTTCTTCCAGTCAACTTTTCTTTCTGAGAATAGGTAGGGCAGTAAAATTTCAATTTGAAGTTTGAGTGGCTGCAGGAGGTGACACTGAGATGCACTCCAAAAACCAGGAAATAAGGAAGATTAGATTTTCTACCACACGTCCAAAACTACAAAAAGAATAAAATGAAGTAGAACAAAATTTTACAGAAGAGCAAGGTGAAGGTCAGAGAGTTAAGAAAGATATCAGAAGTCACACAGCGTGCAAGTTGCAGAGTGAGACTTTGATCCAAGGGAACCTGTGTGCCGAGTTCATGCCCGTTACTACTATGATAAGGACATACTTAAGTTCATGAAGCTAGTTTACTATCTGATATGGTAAAGAGGGATACATCACTGTCATAATTTAACATCCTATAAATTATCAATGCCATTCAATTAAACTATTATGCTAATCCCATGCTCACTAGACCAACTGCAGATAACAATCTGGTTTCATGTATCCACTTGTATGGTGATGTACAAATGTACTGATTAAAAGACAGTTATCCCAATTATAAATTATATTAACAGAAATTAATAAATTGCATTCTATTATCTTATATATCAGTTGCTTGTGAATTCAGTTTAGTGGAGTCCTGTCTAGAGACCAGAGTGTCACCAGGACCTGCTTTAGGACCAGAACTAGTTACTGCCAATCTCTGGAGATGTATCTAAAGGATCCACTATCTTCTTGAAGATGAAACATGTCCCTGTGTGGTGATGTGCACCTTCTCTGCTCCCACAAAATTAAAGAGAGTTCATTTTAAGTTCACTGGGTGCACACTGGAACCTTTGTGAGGTCTTATTATAGAAGATAACAGAATTCAAATTGCTTAGAATTTTTGTCAAATCATCTTTCTCTCTAAGAGCACAGAGGTCAAGACATGTCCAATTTGGAGGGATCATTAGTGACCAATAAGTTCACAGAGAGGTGAGTTAAGACACAGAAAGATCAATAAATTTAATGAGGGTGACAGAAGTGCCCTCAACAAATTTTAGTTGCATTAAATTCCAGGATAGGTGTTCATGTCAAGTTGAATTTTCTTTCTGCAAACCCACACTCTGATAACTATTTGCAAGTACAAGTTCAATTTGAGGCCAATGAATTCATACAGAGCTCAAAGAGAGTTTAGAGAATCACAGAAATCCTTTGTGAATAAGGTCAATAAATTTAGCATTGGATCGTTTACATCAAAAATGCAGTCACCTTTTTGGTGAGTATTTTTTTTTTTCCTTCAGAACACTTTCCTGGTCCCCAGACATCAGAGAACATCTGATTTGGAAATTGAGGTCGGTGCATTAAATGGCAAATTTGCTTAAAGAGTTTTCTTACTTAGATCATGAAATCAGAGAACTGGAAGGAATCTTTGGGGTCATCTAGTCTACTCTCAAACTCAAGTCTAGAAACCCCTGGGATGTGAGGCAGCAGGAAATGAAGCCATGGGGGTTTCAGTTTTACTCAATGGTATTTAATTTTAAACACTATTTTTACACTGAAGTAATCATTGCATATATGATGGAGTAGAAAGCAGAAAAAAAATAACCCTTGCTTTTCTTTTTTTTTTTAAATTTTTTTTTCAACGTTTATTTATTTTTGGGACAGAGAGAGACAGAGCATGAACGGGGGAGGGGCAGAGAGAGAGGGAGACACAGAATCGGAAACAGGCTCCAGGCTCTGAGCCACCAGCCCAGAGCCCGACGCGGGGCTCGAACTCACGGACCGCGAGATTGTGACCTGGCTGAAGTCAGACGCTTAACCGACTACGCCACCCAGGCGCCCCAATAACCCTTGCTTTTCAAAGTAAGATACGATGCTGGGAAGAATTTTTATCAAGTAGCAAACTACTTTCAGCTGCAGTCAAAATTCTTTGAAGACATGAACACATTCCTCTGCTTTATTTTGGTGGGAGAATCTAACAAACACTGATTTAGTATCACTTTATAGAAAACAGGCTCAAAGAGGTACAGAGACTTTGCCAAGATCACACAGCCAGCATTAGTAACTGAATCAGGACTCCCACCTGGTCAATATGCTTCCTCACAGTTCAGCAAGGTCCTTTGGAATGTCAGCAGCTACCCCACACTTGCTCAGTTCCCACACCAAAAAGAGCACCTTACTCCAAATGACTGGAGAATAAACTTCATTGTCATGCTAAGTACACATTGTTACACATTTGGTGGTCTCCTGGTTCCTTAAAGTTGTTCAAGGTTATTCATGCAGAGAAGTGAAAAGTAACATAGTAGCTTTGTATATAAAGATATCTGGAGTCTAGATCATAGGGAGGTTGCTCATTCATGAAACAGAAATAGGTCCATTAAAGCAGTGTCTCCCAAAATATCACACACAGATCTCCTAGGTCAGAATTATCTGTGCTTTTTGTTAAAATATGCATATTCCTGGGCCTCATCTTACTTACTGATGATTCAGAACCTCTGGGGACAGAAGCCAGGAACCCGCATGTTTAACCAGTTCCTTAAGGTGATTCTTACATGCTCTAAGATTGGAAAAGCATGGCCTTACATATGCTATCAGACAAGAGAGGGCAAGGGGGAGTAAAATCATATACTAATGTCTTATATTGATAAGGTTCATATGGCAAAGCACATCCATACCCTCATGTGATTAAAAAACAACAACCACACACACACACACACACACACACACACACACACACACACACAAACTCTGACAGGTAGAGTGAGGGAAGGTGTCTTGACTTGCAGAGGAAGGTGATGAGGGTCAGCTGACCAGATGGGTTTTAAACTGTGAAAATTGAGGAAGAAAAAGTAACCACATAAATCCCATAAAATAACAGCAGAATAACCACAAGAAGGACAATGTGAGAGACCAATGGGGAGGTAGGGATAAAATGTCACATGTCTGACAATCACATTCATACTCCTCTTCTTTATACATAAATCCAAAATAGCATTAGCATGGCTTCAGATTTTTAAAAAGGGGGTTGGTTTCACAAAATATTTACTATTAAAGCACATATAAGTGCATGACATTATTATCATCATACTTTCAATTTTCTAAGGCATTTTGCAATTGTTATATGTTATCAAGGAAATAACATAGGAGGAAGATAAAAAAATGATTTCTACAAGAAACTAGCTACAAACCAGAAAAGAGACTGAACACAATACTTTTAGCACTCAGTATCTTTAACAAATGCAAAGACAAACTCATTCATCAGAGAAAACACAAAATTAAACCATAGGTGAGTAAATATGATCTCTAGGATTTGAAGAGAAGAAACATATGATCCTGTCAATCGATGCAGAAAAGGCCTTCGACAAAATCCAGCACCCTTTCTTAATAAAAACCCTTGAGAAAGTTGGGATAGAAGGAACATACTTAAGGATCATAAAAGCCATTTATGAAAAGCCCACAGCTAACATCATCCTCAACGGGGAAAAACTGAGAGCTTTTTCCCTGAGATCAGGAACACGACAAGGATGCCCACTCTCACCGCTGCTGTTTAACATAGTGCTGGAAGTTCTAGCATCAGCAATCAGACAACAAAAGGAAATCAAAGGCATCAAAATTGGCAAAGATGAAGTCAAGCTTTCGCTTTTTGCAGATGACATGATATTATACATGGAAAATCCGATAGACTCCACCAAAAGTCTGCTAGAACTGATACAGGAATTTAGCAAAGTTGCAGGATACAAAATCAATGTACAGAAATCAGTTGCATTCTTATACACTAACAATGAAGCAACAGAAAGACAAATAAAGAAACTGATCCCATTCACAATTGCACCAAGAAGCATGAAATACCTAGGCATAAATCTAACCAAAGATGTAAAGGATCTGTATGCTGAAAACTATAGAAAGCTTATGAAGGAAATTGAAGAAGATTTAAAGAAATGGAAAGACATTCCCTGCTCATGGATTGGAAAAATAAATATTGTCAAAATGTCAATACTACCCAAAGCTATCTACACATTCCATGCAATCCCAATCAAAATTGCACCAGCATTCTTCTCGAAACTAGAACAAGCAATCCTAAAATTCATATGGAACCACAAAAGGCCCCGAATAGCCAAAGGAATTTTGAAGAAGAAGACCAAAGCAGGAGGCATCACAATCCCAGACTTTAGCCTCTACTACAAAGCTGTCATCATCAAGACAGCATGGTATTGGCACCAAAACAGACACATAGACCAATGGAATAGAATAGAAACCCCAGAACTAGACCCACAAACGTATGGCCAACTCATCTTTGACAAAGCAGGAAAGAACATCCAATGGAAAAAAGACAGCCTCTTTAACAAATGGTGCTGGGAGAACTGGACAGCAACATGCAGAAGGTTGAAACTAGACCACTTTCTCACACCATTCACAAAAATAAACTCAAAATGGATAAAGGACCTAAATGTGAGACAGGAAACCATCAAAACCTTAGAGGAGAAAGCAGGAAAAGACCTCTCTGACCTCAGCCGTAGCAATCTCTTACTCGACACATCCCCAAAGGCAAGGGAATTAAAAGCAAAAGTGAATTACTGGGACCTTATGAAGATAAAAAGCTTCCGCACAGCAAAGGAAACAACCAACAAAACTAAAAGGCAACCAACGGAATGGGAAAAGATATTCGCAAATGACATATCGGACAAAGGGCTAGTATCCAAAATCTATAAAGAGCTCACCAAACTCCACACCCGAAAAACAAATAACCCAGTGAAGAAATGGGCAGAAAACATGAATAGACACTTCTCTCAAGAAGACATCCGGATGGCCAACAGGCACATGAAAAGATGTTCAGCGTCGCTCCTTATCAGGGAAATACAAATCAAAACCACACTCAGGTATCACCTCACGCCAGTCAGAGTGGCCAAAATGAACAAATCAGGAGACTATAGATGCTGGAGAGGATGTGGAGAAACGGGAACCCTCTTGCACTGTTGGTGGGAATGCAAATTGGTGCAGCCGCTCTGGAAAGCAGTGTGGAGGTTCCTCAGAAAATTAAAAATAGACCTACCCTATGACCCAGCAATAGCACTGCTAGGAATTTATCCAAGGGATACAGGAGCACTGATGCATAGGGCCACTTGTACCCCAATGTTCATAGCAGCACTCTCAACAATAGCCAAATTATGGAAAGAGCCTAAATGTCCATCAGCTGATGAATGGATAAAGAAATTGTGGTTTATATACACAATGGAATATTACGTGGCAATGAGAAAAAATGAAATATGGCCTTTTGTAGCAACGTGGATGGAACTGGAGAGTGTGATGCTAAGTGAAATAAGCCATACAGAGAAAGACAGATACCATATGGTTTCACTCTTATGTGGATCCTGAGAAACTGAACAGGAACCCATGGGGGAGGGGAAGAAAAAAAAAAAGAGGTTAGAATGGGAGAGAGCCAAAGCATAAGAGACTGTTAAAAACTGAGATCAAACTGAGGGTTGATGGGGGGTGGGAGGGAGGAGAGGGTGGGTGATGGGTATTGAGGAGGGCACCTTTTGGGATGAGCACTGGGTGTTGTATGGAAACCAATTTGTCAATAAATTTCATAAAAAAAAAAAAAGAAAAGTTGTATGTGTCCCTTTCCAAGACATAGACTTGTGACAAGGGAAACAGAGCATAGCTGTGTGGAAATTCATGAACTTGAAATAGAATAGCACTGGGGAGCAAGAGCAAAGATGAAGGAAAGTGGAAGGGACTTGTTCGCAGACCAGACTGCAGTATTTGAGTCAGAGAGACACAAATGATCTCCTCCAGATTCCAATCCCTAAGTTGGCTCAGCCTCAGGTAGAGCAGAGATGGAACACTTTATCTCCTTCCCTGCCACCTTGATTCCCTCAACCACAGGATCTCTCAAGGGTGGTTTCCAGGTGTTGGGAAGTAGACACCTTTTCATCTGAGAGATTTCTCACTGAAATCTGAGGAAATGTATATTCTAATTAGATAAGATGGACTCATGCTCATTCTGGAGAGAAGAATAACACTAAAGAGAGGAGAGAGGAGAAACAACCTAGCCTCAAAGTTTAGAGGACAAACACTGTGATCTGGAACAGGTTCATCTTTCTGTATCTAAACTTTCCTTATTTTAATAGAGGGAGTAATAACTACCTCATGGGCTTTCTTTGAGGATTAAATAAAATACATGTGAAATACTTAGCATAATGTCTGACACTTAGTAAATGCTCGATCATTGGTAAGTTCTTGTTAGATCTCAGGAAGATTTTTTTGCACAAGAATATGTTTTGAATTGCTCTGGGTTCTCAACATTTTATTAGCAAAATCTATTTGCTGACAGCTGATAATAAAACAGGAGAATCCACCTGTGATGACATTTGTTTTCTTAATTTTCATGAAAAAAATATATCTGGAGATAGTAACATGGCTTTTCTATTATAGATCACACAAATACCTGAATATAAAACAAGTAGGTTAGTAAATGGTGTCCTGTTTATTTCCTGTAGCTCTGGACTCACAGGTCATTCATAAAGATCAAACCTTTCCTTAGACTAAGACAAATTTAGATGAAAAACATAGGATTCTATTTTCTGATATTGGTAAAAGAAACTTGCATCAACTGTGCAATAGAAAGCTGACTACAAGTAATACAAATAAAGAAATAAATTGCTCCAAGAAGAAAAAGCATTTCTATCTTTCTCTGTGTTCTTCTGGAAGGATAGTTGCATGAACTTAAAAAAAATGGGTACAGTTTATGTCTGATAAGAATTTTGTACTCATTTGCAAGGTGTCAAGGGACGAAAATGAAATCATATAACAAGGTGGATGTAATTATATGCTAAAATCAATATCTACTCGCTACTGAAAATTCTGCTCAGTCTTTTCCCTCTGGTACCTCATGTTGGTTTGGTTTTATCACTCCTTATAAAAATTTATCTGAATAAATTAAAGGAACCAGGCGGCCTTTTCATCAGAGTATAGTCATACAGAGATCATCTGCCAAATGTAATGTTCCTTCCTTTTTTGAGACCTTGGAAACATTTTCACCATTTGACATGCAAGAATCTTCACTTTTATAACAATCAGCGCACAGAGAAGGCATCGTAATCAAGGAAAATGCCTACCAAATTGACTCCCCTCCTAAAAGCCATCTGTGTATAACGACTCCCCGTAGCAACTGTAAAGTCATAAGCAATCGGGAGAGTTGCTCAAGCTAAGAGAAAACGCAAATCACAGAATTGAGAATTATAGGACAATAAAGTCAGCCTGGCCACAGAAGATCTAAAATCACCCAAGTTATAAAATGTGGAATGATAAATCTTGTGTTATTTCATGCTTATGAAAGCTAACATATTTACCAGCTTATGCCAGCTCCCAACTCCCTTTCTTTTGTTTCAATTTAAATACTAAGCAATACAAACATTTTCTGTTTTCTGATCTTAATTGGTAACTAAAGGCTAGATTGGTTAGATGCCTGGATAACAAGAAGGAAAGGGAAATAAAGAATCCCTCTACAGCTCTAAAAATGCTCTGTTTGGCCACATGAAGACAAAATAAAATAATCATAGAATTCCATTGTTGTGAATTTAACCCTCTCATTTTACAACTGGGAGAATGAACTTCTCTCCTTCATCATCCTCCCCACCTCAGCCTACTCATCTTGCCATGTTCCCTATTTCAGGGAAGAGCATTTCTGAACACAAGAGATATAAGAGCATCATCTCTGTTGAATCCACCTCCAAACATCTCTGATGGATATCTACTTCCATCTATCCCATCCCTGGGGATGGCCTATACCCAGGCCACGGCTTCATCATCTCTCCCCTGGATGACAGGGCTTGCATCCAACGTCTTGCTCCACACATTCCCCGCTCTCCCCACCATCCCAATCTGTACCCCCTCCTCAGTCAGGAAGCCAGAGCAATGCTTCTAAAGGGCTAATTGCATCACTCCCGTGTTACATTCTTTGGCGATTTTTCAGCACACTCTAAATAATGCCCGAGGTCCATAACAGAGCCACAAGAACCCTACTGACTGCTTCAAGTACATCTCTTCCATGTCCCCCATTCTTTTTGCACGCACCTCATTGTACTTCATGTAATTCCACAAACACAACATGCTCCCTCTCACTTTCCCACATTGTGCTCTTTCTGCCCGAAATACTCATCCCCCTTGTCTTCAAGTGCTGACTTGTACTCATGGTGAGGTTGCAGCTTGACTGTCATCTCTAGAAAACCTTCCTGACCACTCTCTCAGAGGTAGCTCAGCACTCCCATAATGTGTTTTCAAACTGCTTATTGCAATTGTGACAAAGCACTTGCCCTACTTTATTGCCATTGCCACTGTCTTCTGAGCCAGACTCAAGTGTTCTTACCACAGGGACCAACTCTAACTTGTTAATTCTTTTATCGTTAGCTCTTAGGACAGTTTCTTGAACATAAAAGCTGTTTAAATTCCATTTTTTTGAATTAATTAATAATTAGTTAAGTAGTTGCTCAAATTCTTTGTGAACTAGTTGTATAGTGACGACTAGCTACCAGACTAGAGTTTTCAGCTCCACTAAATTTGGGGGATTTTTTTTTATTACTAATTTCAGGCTATTTATTCATTCAGTGAATATTATATTAAATGTTAAAACAGAAATAACCACCGAATATTACTTTACAGCTAAAGTATAAATCGCTTCATTGCTTAATCCTAAAGTCCATCCTGAAAGTAGGTAATTTCTATAACTTCATCTTAAAAGATGAAATTGTTTCCTTCCTTATTTCTTTTCTCCCAATTCAGTAAAAACAAACATATAAACAAACAAAACAAAACAAAAACAAAGGCAACAATAGATGTTGGCTAGGATGCAGATAAAGAGGATCTCTTTTGAAATGCTGGTGGGAACTCAAGGGTGGTGCAGCCACTCTAGAAAACAGTATGGAAGTTCCTCAAAAATTAAAAATAGAACTACCCCACGACCCAGCAATTGCACTACTAGGCATTTATCCAAGGGATACAGGTGTGCTGTTTTGAAAGGGACACATGCACCCTCATGTTTATAGCAGCACTATCAACAATAGCCAAAGTATGGAAAGAGCCCAGATGTCCATCGATGGATGAATGGATAAAGAAGATGTGGTGTATACATATACAATGGAGTATTACTTGGCAATCAAAAGGAAAGAAATCTTGCCATTCGCAACTACGTGGATGGAACTGGAGGGTATTATGCTAAGTGAAATCAGTCAGTCAGAGACTGACTATGATAAAGACAAATATCATATGACTTCACTCATATGAGGACTTTAAAATACAAAAGAGATGAACATAAGGGAAGGGAAACAAAAATAATATAAAAACAGGAAGGG
The DNA here is from genome assembly GCF_016509475.1 of Prionailurus bengalensis. Lineage (NCBI taxonomy): Eukaryota > Metazoa > Chordata > Mammalia > Carnivora > Felidae > Prionailurus > Prionailurus bengalensis. The sequence continues at coordinate 121,615,912 of NC_057343.1, read as the reverse complement.
GGGACAAAAACATGAGACTCTTAAATATGGAGAACAAAGAAAGGGTTATTGGAGGGACAGTGGGAAGGGGGATGGGCTAAATGAGTAAGGGGCATTAAGGAATCTACTCCTGAAATCATTATTATACTATATAACTAACTTGGATGTAAATTAAAAATAAATAAAAACAAAAATCAAAGAAAAACAAAAAGAAACAAACAAAAACCACCATAGGGGTGAATAGAGTTGGTGAGGGATTCCAAATTGGACAGCATACCAAAAGTGGTAAGGAGTTTGCCTATTTGGGGAATGAAGCACTAAGTAAATGTATTAAGGAAAATGGAAGCTACATTTCCCACTGGTGAAGAAGAAGAGTACAAATATGGAGAGGGGGAAGGCATGCACATGAACGCTCTGGTGTATACTCAAATTAGTGATATCAGTATAACCTCATGGTTTACACTGTAAGATTCTGAGATGGGAACAACTTTAATGACAGAAGAACAACAGAAGAGCCTTTGTGTCTAGAACCTAATAAGCAATGGAGGAGAGTGGAAAAAGATGAAGAATGGGGCTTACCAGGATCTATGGAACCAGAATCTCAAAAAAAGAGACCCAAAAATCTATTTCACAAGTTATTTTTAAGTATTCAAAACTGTAAGTTTCCCCACACTAAAGAAAGAAATATAAGATATTAACACAAGCACTCTTCTAAACTTTAATAACATGAGAAATATTTCCAAAAGAGAAACTGGCAAACCAAGGAATCAAAATGAATTAAGTCAGCACTCAACCAAATGGCCCCAACTACAGATCCCTAACCACTGATGTCTTAAGTTCTAGAATCATTATCAAAGACCTAAATCCCAGAATAAAAGAAACAAATGTTTACTATTCTTGAAAGAATGTCAATAAGATTTTTGGTAATCTGTTTTTGTGGTTGCCATTTACATTAAGTTGTAGAGATATGAAAGCTTCCATTAGTAATTTGAGTGGTAAATGCCAATGTCATGACCATCCAACTACATTAATATCCTTCCTTTAGTAGTTAAAAACTGTACTAATACTATTAAAAATAAATAATCCTGCTAAAACCATTGTGAAATACAGAAATACTAAACTAAAACTTGCATTTTTATTTATAATTTGTAGCTAGATGAGTCAAGAACAATCTTGTCCAATTTGCAAATGAACATGCAAACTAAAAGGAGGCAATGCCTTAACAACTGCTATAAAAACTCTATACCCCTCCTGGCCAATGCTTTTGTCCCAGGTTGCAAATCCCTTAACTTGGTGACTGAATCAAAAATGATCAAAATTGACTGGGGAAGCTTTACTTTCTTCTAATTAAAGAAAATTTACCTTTGGCTGGTATCATGATAGTTCTATTTTAGAAAAGTGTTACTGCCGTGATTGAAAATATGCTAGGAGAGAGATAATTACCCACTGTATCAGTGAGGGTCTTGGCAGAAAACAGATGGCATAATCCAACTGGGTAATATGAGACAAGTTTAATAAAAAAGAATCTTTATAAAGGTATAGGCAGAGTTTAGAGAAATCAGCAGTGCAGAACCCCAGGAATAACAACAGCATGAAGACTGAGAAACACAAAGGATGGTTTAGAATCCAGAGAGAGTAGGTATGTACAGAGGCCTGCTTGACAGAAGCCAAGTCCCATTGGGTAGGGAGCAAAAGGAAGAAGTTCCCCAATGTCACCCTCCTCCTATCTCCCAGGTCCCCATTGGCCAAACCCATCTTGAATCTAGATAGTTTGCTGATACTGACCATAAAGGTTATCTTTCCATGGCAAAGAGCAGACAATATCCAGTGCATCTCTGTTTTAAAATATCAGAATGACATAGAAAAGACATGCATTAGATGATGGGTCTTACTCCTCCATAGGAACAGGGCTGAGTTGTGAGTCATCTTTGGAAAGCATGGTACCTCAAGACCACATGTTTTCCCTGTCTTTTTGATCCATCATCATAATGGTCATTTAGAAGTCATTTTACTGGTTTTGGCTGTGCAGCACTAACTTGCTTTCCATTTGGGTCACCATTCAGTCTTAAAGTGTCTGCCCTTTCCTCCTACAGCCCATTTGCTTTAAAACAGCTGGTGCCACTCCATACTTGACTATTGGGTGTGGCAGAGGACTATCTGATCCACGTAATCACATTCTTCCACCACAATTGACTATCAGGGATAGATGTGACCTAAATTGATACAAAGTGAATCCTGTTGACTAATGGGGAAATACACTCTTTTCTCCTAGAATGGATGAGCAGGTGTGTAACCTTAGAGCCACAAGAGGAGATGCTTACTGAAAATGGAAACCCACCAAAAAAAGAAAAAAAAACCACTATATCTTATTCTCACCAGAACAAGCCTTGTCCTGCTACTGTTCTATTCTATCACATGAGGCAATAAACACCCTTTATAGTTTGAGTCAGGTTTTCTGTTGTTTATTACAGAGATGTGTCTCATCAGTACAGGTGACTGTTTCAGATGATTGACTGTATCAAGGCTCCTGGGTGCTCCAATCAGAAATAACTTTCTATGAGAGCCTAGGTGGCTCAGTTGGTTAAGCATCTGACTCGATATCAGCTCAGGTCATGATACCGCCATCCCATGAGATTGAGTCCTGTGTCGGGCTCTGCCCTGAGTGTGGAGCATGCTTGGGATTCTTTCTCTGCCTCTCCCTTGCTTGTTCTCTCTCTCTCTCTCTTCTCTCTCAAAATAAATAAATAAACATTTCAAAAAATAATTTTCTAGGTAGTTTTACTTAATGTTCTTGAAAATGTCTGCTTACAGCACATTGTTAATAAACTTTGAGCAGCATACTGAGAAGCTGTGATGTTTATATGTTGGCAACTACACCTGTTTTTATTAGAAATGTTTAAATTCACCAATAATAATGTAATAGATTATGAAAATACTTCTACATTCTGAAGATATTTTCTGAAGACTTACTATGTACTAGACATCAGGAACTTAAGAATGACTGAGACACAGTGTCTTCAGAGCTCACTTGAATCTAGTAGATATCTATCAAGAAGCTCATCTTACACAAGCGATGTTATAATTACAAAATACACAAGATGGTGAGAGAGCTTCAAAGAAGGGACTATTAACTCTGATGCAAGAAGTCTGATAAGCTTTACATAGCCTTTTAAGCAGGACCTGGCAATATATGGAAGATGTTGACAAGGAAGTTGGACAGTGGAGGCTGAAGAGGCTTCAGGAACAAGAAAGGCACATTCACATGTAAAGGTTCAATGTGTCTTCAGACAGAGTAGCAGGTGATTGAACAGTTTGGTTCCAACCTGGTTCTCCATCCTTTGCTACTCATGTGATCTTGGACAAGTTACTTTTCTTGGTACCACTTTCCCACTCCAAGACTAATAAATAATAGCTTGCTCATATTATAAGTCACATTACACATAAAATGTCTGTCACTCAAAAAAAAAGAGAAGAGCGATAACTGATTAACCTGGAAAGGCAGAATGGTGCCAGATTGTGAAAATACTTATGAGCTCTATTAAAGAATTGGGTTTATATAATATAGCTGATATGCACCAAACATTAAAGTGTTTAAGTAGACACAAACAAATTGGTTTTTTAGAAGAGTCATATTACTCTTGCTTTGGTGTTTGAAAGCAAAGAAACTAGGATATTATAATAGTCCTTACAAGAGATGATAAAGACGTGAGGGCCTTAACTCGGATAGTAGCAAGAAGGCTGGAGAAAAAGGGACACAAAAGCACAACGGGATCAAGGATGACTGTAAAGTGTCTGGTGGATGCTGGTAACTTTACAAATAAAGGAATGTTATTTAAAAAGGAATGATAGGTTTTTTTTTTTAAATATGAAATTTGTTGTCAAATTGGTTTCCATACAATACCCAGCGCTCATCCCAACAGGTGCCCTCCTCAATACACATCACCCACCTTCCCCTCCCTCCCACCCCCCCATCAACCCTCAGTTTGTTCTCAGTTTTTAAGAGTCTCTTATGGTTTGGCTCCCTACCTCTCTAACCTTTTTTTTTTCCCTTCCCTTCCCCCATGGTCTTCTGTTAAGTTTCTCAGGATCCACATAAGAGTGAAAACATACGGTATCTGTCTTTCTCTGTATGACTTATTTCACTTAGCATAAAACTCTCCAGTTCCATCCACGAGGGGAGAAAACAATAAGCCCAAGTTTGGGACTTGCTAAATGTGAGCAGTCTATTTGCTACACAAATGGAAACTCCCAGAAGTAATTGGAAATTTCTCTTAAACTCAAATTTCCAAGCAAGTGGTAGATATATGAGCATGAATTGTAAATATATTCCAGCTAAAGGAAAAGACATGAAGGACATGGCCAAGAATAAGGCTAAAACCATGAAATATACTAAAGCAAAATGGAAGAACCAGTGAAGGAGACTTAGCAGTCACCATTGGTGTCATAGAAGTTCAAGGAGGAACTTCAGACTCTTGTAACTTAACAGTGCATGTAAGGAGCCTGTCTTGTTAGCTGGAAGTCTTCAAATTGGATTTTTTATAATCAGAAATGCTTATTTTCTTAAAAACCAGGCAGTTACTGGGGTGTCTGCATGGCTCAATTGGTTGCATGTCTAACTCTTGATCTTGGCTCAAGTCATGATCTCATGGTTTGTGAGTCTGAGTCTCACATTGGGCTCTGTGTTGACAGTGTGGAACCTTCTTGGGAGAGGGACTCTCTCCCTCTCTCTCTGCCCCTCCCCCACTCATTCTCTCCTCTATCAAAATAAATGATTAAACTTAAAAAAAAAATTTAAAAACCAGGCAGTTACAGATAGCATTTTGTTTAACCTCCAAAGAACTTTCCTCTATTCCCTGTGTAATAACTTTATTCAGAATAAGTAGCAATGATTTAAGAGTTACATTTATAGTTCCTGAAAGCTGACAATAAAACACTGATAAGGTCTTATTAATTTTGGGGTTATCATCAGGAAATAGTATGAAGCAACGATGGATTTGATGTTCAATCAATATGGAAGCTGTCCAGATACATATTAACACCATCTTTCATATTTACGGCACTGAGGAAGAAAGATCAAAGCTTATTTCCAAAGTTATCTTATTAACCTTCAAATTCACTTTTGACTATAAGAAAAAGATAAATATTTGGCCCATTATGTAAATGGAGAAATAGAGGTCCAAGACCCAAAAGGAGCTCCATATCAGAATTCACAACAACAGAGGTTTCTGGACATGATTTACCAACACATTAGAACAGTGTCCAACAAAGTTATCATCCATGGACCACATGTATCAAATTTATGTCACGTAATGCATATTCCTGGGGCCCTAATCAGACCTACTGATCTGTTCCTATGACAGTAGACTACGAACTCTGAATTTTAAAAAGTTCCACAAGAGATTCTGATGTATCTTGACATTTTCAAAAATATTAAAAAATGTCCAATGACTCACCAAGGAGAATATTTACTATCTACTAGATGCCAGTTATTTCCTATTCAGTATGAAAAATTCCAAAGACCGTAACATTTTTCCTGCCTCTACATAGTTTGCCTAGACTTATATACCATTGTTTTCCCTGTTCACAACCCCTAGATTTGAGGCAGTACTCACGAAAACACAGCTCTGACGATTGGAACAGGGATGTGTACTAAACAACTGACTACCAGTTCTCTGTCTACTCTGCCTCTCTTGTTCTATCAATATATTTTTTTAAATTTTTGAATTTTTTATTGAAATATAGCTGAAATACAATATAGTATTAGTTTCAGGTTTACAACATAGTGATTCAACATTTATATACAGCATGAAATGTTCACTATGGTAAGTCTGTTATCATCTGTCATCACACTGAGTTACTACAATAATATCGAGTCTATTCTCTGTACTGTACTTCATATCCTGTGACTTATTTTTTTTAAACTGTAAGTTTGTACTTCTTAATCCCTTTCACCTATTTTTTTAAATTTAACTTTATTTTTTATTTTTTAAAATTTACATCCAAATTAGTTAGTATATAGTGAAGCAATGATTTCAGGAGTAGATTCCTTAATGCCCCTTACCCATTTAACCCATCCCCCTTCCCACAACCCCTCCAACAACCCTCAGTTCGTTCTCCATATTCATACATCTCTTTTGTTTTGTCCCCCTCCCTGTTTTTATATTATTTTTGTTTCCCTTCCCTTATGTTCATCTGTTTTGTCTCTTAAAGTCCTCATATGATTTTTGTCTTTCTCTGACTAATTTCACTTAGCATAATACCTTCCAGTTCCATCCACGTAGTTGCAAATGGCAAGATTTCATTCTTTTTGATTGCCGAGTAATACTCCATTGTATATATATACCACTTCTTCTTTATCCATTCATCCATCAATGGAAATTTGGGCTCTTTCCATACTTTGGCTATTGTTGATAGTGCTGCTATAAACATGGGGGTGCATGTGTCCCTTCCAAACAGCACTCCTATCTCCCTTGGATAAATGCCTAGTAGTGCAATTGCTGGGTCATAGGATAGTTCTATTTTTAGTTTTTTGAGGAAGCTCCATACTGTTTTCCAGAGTGGCAGCACCAGCTTGCATCGCCACCAGCAATGCAAAAGAGATCCGCTTTCTCCACATCCTCGCCAACATCTGTTGTTGCCTCAGTTGTTAATGTTAGCCATTCTGACAGGTGTAAGGTGATATATGATTGTGGTTTTGATTTGTATTTCCCTGATGATGGTGATGTGGAGCATTTTTTCATGTGTCAGTTGGCCATCAGGATGTCTTCCTTGGCGAGGTGTCTATTCATGTCTTTCACCCATTTCTTCACTGGATTATTTGTTTTCTGGGTGTTGAGTTTGATATATTCTTTGTAGATTTTGGATACTAACCCTTTATCTGATATGTCATTTGCAAATATCTTCTCCCATTCTGTCGGTTGCCTTCTAGTTTTGCTGATTGTTTCCTTCGCTGTGCAGAAGCTTTTTATTTTTTTTATTTATTTTTTTTTCAACGTTTATTTATTTTTGGGACAGAGAGAGACAGAGCATGAACGGGGGAGGGGCAGAGAGAGAGGGAGACACAGAATCGGAAACAGGCTCCAGGCACTGAGCCATCAGCCCAGAGCCTGACGTGGGGCTCGAACTCACGGACCGCGAGATCGTGACCTGGCTGAAGTCGGACACCTAACCGACTGCGCCACCCAGGTGCCCCGAAGCTTTTTATTTTGATGAAGTCCCAGTAGTTCATTTTTACTTTTGTTTCCCTTGCCTCTGAGACGTGTTGGGTAAGAAATTGCTGCAGGCAAGATCAAAGAGATTTTGCCTCCTTTCTCTTCAAGGATTTTGATGGCTTCCTGTCTTACATTGAGGTCTTTCATCCACGTTGAGTTTATGTTTGTGTATGGTGTAAGACAGTGGTCCAGGTTCATTCTTCTGCATGTCACTGTCCAGTTTTCCCAGCACCACTTGCTGAAGAGACTGTCTTGATTCCATTGGATATTCTTTCCTGTTTTGTCAAAGGTTAGTTGCCCATACATTTGTGGGCCCATTTCTAGTTTCTCTCTTATATTCCATTGATCTGAGTGTCTGTTCTTGTGCCAGTACCTTACTGTCTTGATGATTACAGCTTTGTAGTATACCTTGAAGTCTGGGATCGTGATGCCTTTTGCTATGGTTTTCTTTTTCAAGATTGCTTTGGCTATTTGGAGTCTTTTCTGGTTCCATACAAATTTTAGGATTATTTTCTCTAGCTCTGTGAAGAATGTTGGTGTTACTTTCATGGGATCATGTTGAACATGTAGATTGCTTTGGGTGGTATCGACATTTTAACAATATTTGTTCTTCCTATCCAGGAGCATGGAATATTTTCCCATTTTTTGTGTCTCATTCAATTTCTTTCATCAGCTTTCTATAGTTTTCAGTGTATAGATTTTTCACCTCTTTGGTTAGATTAATTCCTAGGTATTTTATGGTTTTTGGTGCAACTGTAAATGGGATCGATTCCTTGATTTCTCTGTCACTTCATTGTTGGTGTATAGGAATGCAACCGATTTCTGTGCATTGATTTTGTATCCTGCAACTTTGCTGAATTCATGAATCAGTTCTAGCAGTTTTTTGGTGGAATCTTTTGGGTTTTCCATATAGAGTATCATGTCATCTGCGAAGAGTGAAAGTTTGACCTCCTCCTGGCTGATTTGGATGTCTTTTATTTCTTTGTGTTGTCTGATTGCAGAGGCTAAGACTTCCAATACTATGTTGAATAACAGTGGTGACAGTGGACATCCCTGTCTTGTTCCTGACCTTAGGGGGAAAGCTCTCAGTTTTTCCCCATTGAGGATTATATTAGCATTGGGTCGCTCGTATATGGCTTTTATCATCTCGAGGTATGATCCTTCTATCCCTACTTTCTTCAGGGTTTTTATCAAGAAAGGATGCTGTATTTTGTCAAATACTTTCTCTGCATCTACTGAGAGGATTGTATGGTTCTTGTCTCTTCTTTTATTGATGTGATGAATCACGTTAATTGTTTTTCAGGTATTGAACCAGCCCTGCATCCCAGGTATAAATCCCACTTGGTCCTGGTGAATAATTTTTTTAATGTATTGTTGGAACTGGTTGGCTAATATCTTGTTGAGGATTTTTGCATCCATGTTCGTCAGCGAAATTGGTCTATAGTTCTCCTTTTTAGTGGAGACCTTTTTAGTCTCCTTTTAGGTCTCTGTCTGGTTTTGGAATCAAGGTAATGCTGGCTTCAGAGAAAGAGTTTGGAAGTTTTCCTTCCATTTCTATTTTTTAGAACAGTTTCAAGAGAATAGGTGTTAACTCTTCCTTAAATGTTTGGTAGAATTCCCCTGGGAAGCCATCTGGCCCTGGACTCTTGTTTTTTGGCAGATTTTTGATTACTAATTCGGTTTCCTTACAGGTTATGGGTATGTTCAAATTTTCTATTTCTTCCTGCTTCAGTCTTGGTAGTGTACATGTTTCTAGGAATTTGTCCATTTCTTCCAGATGGTCCATTTTATTGGCATATAATTGCTCATAATATTCTCTTATTATTGTTTTTATTTCTGTTGTGTTGGTTGTGATTTCTCCTCTTTCTTTCTTGACTTTACTTATTTGGGTCCTTTCCTTTTTCTTCTTGATCAAACTGGCTAGTGGCTTATCAATTTTGTTAATTCTTTCAAAGAACCAGCTTCTGGTTTCATTGATCTGTTCTACTGTTTTTTTTTTATTTGATAGCATTAATCTGCTCTAATCTTTATTATTTCCTGTTCTTCTGTTTTTGGGCTTTATTTGCTGTTCTTTTTTCCAGCTCCTTAAGGTGTAAGGTTAGGTTGTGTATCTGAGATACTTCTTCCTTCTTTAGGAAGGCCTGGATTGCTATATACTTTCCTCTTATGACTGCCTTTGCTGCGTCCCAGTGGTTTTGGGTTGTGGTGCTATCATTTTCATTGACTTCCATACACTTTTTAATTTCTTCTTTAACTGCTTGGTTAGCCCATTCAATCTTTAGTAGCATGTTCTTCAGTCTCCAAGTATTTGTTACCTTTCCAAATTTTTTCTTGTGGTTGATTTTGAGTTTCATAGCATTGTGGTCTGAAAATATGCATGGTATGATCTCGATCCTTTTGTACTTACTTGAGACTGATTTGTATCCCAGTATATGGTCTATTCTGGAGAACGTTCCAAGTGCACTGGAGAAGAATGTATATTCTGCTGCTTTAGGATGAAATGTTCTGAATATATCTGTTAAGTCCATCTGGTCAAGTGTGTCATTTGAAGCCATTGTTTCCTTGTGGAATTCTTGATTAGATGATTTGTCCATTGCTGTGAGTGGGGTGTTGAAGTCTCCTCCTATTATGGTATTACTATCGATGAGTTTACATTTGTGATTAACTGATTTATATATTTGGGTGCTATCACATTTGGTGCATAAATGTTTACAATTGTTAGGTCTTCTTGGTCCAAAGACCCCTTGATTATGATATAATGCCCTTCTGCATCTCTTGATACAGTCTTTATTTTAAAGTCTAGATTGTCTGATATAAATATGGCTACTCTGGCTTTCTTTTGTTGACCATTCACATGATAGATGGTTCTCCATCCCCTTATTTTCAATCTGTAGGGGTCTTTAGGTCTAAAGTGGGTGTCTTGTAAACAGCATATAGATGGGTATTATTTTCTTATCCATTCTATTACCCTATGTTTTTTGATTGGAGCTTTGAGTCCATTGACATTTAGAGTGAGTACTGAAAGATATGAATTTATTGCCATTATGATGCTTGTAGAGTTGGAGTTTCTGATAGTGTTCTCTGGTCCTTTCTAATCTTTTGTTGCTTTTGGTATGTGTGTATGTATGTATGTCTGTCTGTATGTAGTTATTTATATATTTTTTCCTCTTTTCTCCCCTCAGAGAGTTCCCCCTAAAATTTCTTGCAGGGCTGGTTTAGTGGTCACAAACTCCTTTAATTTTTGTTTGTCTGGGAAACTTTTTTTTTTTTTTGGCTGCATATTTTTCTGATTGAGCACACTGAATATATCCCACCACTCCTTTCTGGCCTGCAAAGTTTCTGTGGATAGGTCTGCTGCAAACCTGATCTCTCTTCCCTTGTACGTTAGGGACTTTTTTTCCCTTGCTGCTTTCATGATTCTCTCCTTGCCTGAGTATTTTGTGAATTTGACTATGATATGTCTTGTTGATGGTCGGGTTTTGTTGAATCTGATGGGAGTCCTCTGTGCTTCCTGGATTTTGATGTCCGTGTCTTTCCCCAGGTTAGTAAACTTTTCTGCTATGATTTGCTCACATAACCCTTCAACCCCTATTTGTCTCTGCTCCTCCTCTGGGACCCCTATGATTCTGATGTTGTTCCTTTTTAATGAGCCACTGATTTCTCTAAGTCTTAAATAGTGCTCTTTTGCCTTAATCTCCCTCTTTTTCTCTGCTTCGTTATTCTCTATAAGTTTGTCCTCTATATCGCTGATTCTCTGTTCTGCCTTGTCCATCCTTGCTGCCGCTGCATCCATCTGTGATTGCAGCTCAGTTATAGCATTTTTAATTTCATTCTGGCTATTTTTTATTTCTTTTATTTCTGCGGAAAGGGATTCTAATCTATTTTCGACTCCAGCTAGTATTCTTATTATCATGATTCTAAATTCTGGTTCAGACATCTTGCTTGTATCTCTGTTGGTTAAATCCCTGGTTGTTGTTTCTTCACGCTCTTTCTTTTGGGGTGAATTCCTTCGTTTTGTCATTTTGAAGGGAGAAAAGGAATTAATGAGGTAGAAAAATTGAAATTAAAAAAGTTAAAATAAAAAAATTAAAATTAATAATTAAAAACACACACACACACACACAAAAATAGAGTGGATGATGTTAGATCCTAGGTGTGTTTTGGTCTGGGTGTAGAAAGTGGTTTGACAGATTAGAGAAACAAAAAAAAAGGGGAGAAAGAGAAAAAAAGGAAATCATTTGAGAATTTCAAAAAATGAATACACTACAGTAGACTACAATGCACAAAAGTAGAGAATATAATGGAAAAAAATTATAGAAAAATACTGTTAATAAAAATTAAAAAGAAGAAAATATGAATTTTTTGTTTTCTGTATTTAAGAAAAAATAAAAGAAACGAAAAAGAAAAAAAGATTAAAAAAGAAAAAAGACAAAAAAAGAAATCGTTTGAAAATCTGAAAAAGTGAACACACTGTAGTAGACTGAGATAAAATGATGGGAGTAAGAGAGAATTTGAAAAAATTTACATAAAAGCAAAAATATAGTAATAAAAATTAAATAAAAATATTTTTAAAAGAAATTGAAAGTAAAAATGAAGTTTTTCTCTTTCTGCATTCAAGAAAAAGAAAAGAAATGAAAAAGAATAAAAGAAAAAGAAAAAAGGAAATTGTTTGAAAATTTGAAAAGGTGAGTACACTGAATTAGACTAAAATAAAATGATGGAAGTAAAGTAGAATTTGAAAACATTTACACAAAAGTAAAAAATATAGTAATAAAAATTAAAGACAGATATTTTTAATAAAAATTGAAAATAAAAATGAGTTTTTTCGCTTTCTGTATTCAAGAAAAAGAAAAGAATTGTAAAAGAGTAAAAGGAGAAAGAGAGAAAAAAAAATTGATAGATGAACCTGCTAACAGATTGAAGTAGGACTGAAATTGCTTTGTTTTCCCCTACAGGTCAGTCCATGTAGCTCTTTATAGTTCATAGATTGAGCCAGCGGTGAGGTTTTTGTTCTTGAAGAGTGAAGTTGGCCTAGTTGGGCAGGGCTCGGTGTAACAGCTCTGTTCTCCGCTAAATGGCCCTGCTAGCCTATTGGGGTGGATTGTTACAGTGCTCATCAGTGCTCATGCTCATGCATGGGAGCATTGAAAAATGGCACCACCCAGCCACCCAGTCTGTTCTCCCGGATCAGCAGTCGCGCACTTGTCCTCCATCTTCAGCTCTCGCCCACTCCCCATTTTTCCCCTCTCTGTGACCAGGTCCCAGGCAGTATCTCCCTCCCAAGTTTTGTCTCAGATGTCGCTGTTTTCCCCGGCCCCTTACTTCTGAAGGACTGAGGCTTTGACCCACTCCGCCCTTCTGTGTGAGGGCCTCACCGAGCGATGGCCAAATGAGCAATGGCCGAATGTCTGCTGCACCCAGGAACACCCGCTAGACCTTGCTGTTGCCGGTGTCCCAAGACTGCGGCTATGTGCCAGCTCGTCCCCATAAAAGATCGTGAGACAGTGTAGTAGCAGCGTTTCAGGGTTTATGGGAAATCACAGCACACATCTGACATGAGGCTTCACCCTCAATCACCTTGCCCCAGCAGCAGCAAATGTGGCTGCCTTCTGGGGTCTGCTGGGACCAGGTGGCTTCAACAGTCTCTACCAAATGTCCTTGCAGCAGTGGAACCGCTTTTCCCAGTGTGGCCCGAGAACCTCGCAGACCCCACTGTGTTCCTGGGTATCACCTTTCCCACCAGAGCACTGCCAGCTATTGAGCTGCTGCGGAGTTGCAGCCTTTGCGCTCCCCTTGTTTACAGTCTTAATGGAGTTTAAACCCTCTTCTTTCTCCTTTCTCCCTTTTTAGTTTAGTCTCTGTGGCTGTTTCCAGTTTTCTACTTTCTCTCCAGCTGCTTTTGGGGAGGGGTGCTTTTCCCATATGCTCACCCCCTCCCCAGTCTCCGTCCTCTCTCTGCCTGCAAAAGGGGTTCCCTACCTTTCAGGGCTTCTTGCTCCCCAAGTTCAGCTCTTTGTGTCATGTACCTGCTGAATTCTGTGGTTCAGGCTGTGCAGATTGTTGTGTTAATCTTCCAATCGGTTTTTTAGGTGTGTAGGACGGTTTAGTATACAGCGTCTGGCTGTATTTCACAGACGCAAGACACACAAAAAGCTTCCATGCTGTTCTACCATCTTGGTTCCTCCCTCTATCAATAATTTTAAGTAAGATCTAGAAACTGTAGGCAGTTAAGGTTGAATGTTGGCATTAATCAGTTAGGATTCGATTCTGGAGCCACATAGAAGAGAGCCTGAAGAAGTGTCTATTTAAGAACAATGAAGACTGGAGGGGGTCTCAGAGACAAGCAGAGATAAGTGGGTCTTGAGAGCCAGACAAAGAGGTATTATTTCCTGAAAGCCTTTCAGTTTCCCAGAGGTCATGTTGCTACAGCTTCCATGCTATTCCCTATAACTTTACACAAAAACTTTTTACTCAAGCTAGTTTGAGTGAGTTTCTACTCTCAGAAATTACGAGCTTTACCTAGAGAAAATAATTTATAATTGAGTAAATCCAGGCAATTCAATTTCATTCTTTTACCATAGCAGTAAATAGCATCACTTTCTGGCAGTGCATTTCAGAAAACTTGAGGTCTTCCCTTTCCCTCGTGTATTGTATCCCTACCACCAAAATTGCTAATTTAATCTCCAATATCACCTAATACCATTAATTTCTTTCCCTTTACAACTTCTGTCCTTATCAAAGCTACCAATATGCCTATTCAGGCACATTCCAACTGGTCTACCCATTATCTACTCTGTCCTGTCCAGACAGACCTGAGCAAAATGGTAATCTGGTCCTGTTCTTACTGCCCCTCTGCTATGTTCACCACTATCCAGTGACTTCCCATTTACACTAGGTGTAAAGACTAAATCCTTAGTATAGCCTTCAAGGCCTAGCGTGATCTCATCCAATCTCATTTCATCTTGCACCTTGTATTCCTTTGTTTTCTGTGGTTGAGCCTCAATGCCTTATTTTGGTCACTAACACTTTCCATACTTCCCTCCACCAAAGCTCTTCTCCCAGCCCACACTACTCTTCTCTCCCCACCTGCGTAATTCATTTCCAACCATCCTCTGGACCTCATTCCCTTTCTTGATATTCTTGACAAGGTCAAATACCCCTAGTACAGAGCCTCCTAACACTGTGTGGCTCACCTTTTAACAATTCCAACTTTAAATTTGTATGACAAATTGATAATCTGATAATTATCAATTATCCTGTAAGCTCTCTGTGTTGTCCACATCTTACCCCAGTACCTCACACTGTGCCTGATAACGAATAAGGTTTTTGAGATATTTGTTGAACAAAAGTTGAAAAACTGGAAAAGGCAAGAAAAAAAAATCAGAAACAGTGCTTCAGAACCAGACTTTTCGTTGACAAAGCGTAGGTATACCTAAGCTGAGGATCAGATGAGGAAACAGCAAGTTGGTGTATTCAGGCATGATAATGAAAAACACTGATTCAAGGCCAGGTGAGACACTAGAGCACTTGGCTATCTGAGGTGTGGTTAGATAGTAGTTAATTTAAGATGAAATGGTAGAACAAGAAATATGGGTCAAGAGCCAAAACAGAAAGTAGGAAGATTTCTGTCTGAAAGAAACATTCCAGATGATGACACAGATAATTGAGTAAGTCCAGAGTAGATGAACTAGTTTGTCCAAGGGCCAGAGAGAGCACCAAGAGGAGGCAGTGCTAGTGCAACATGATGAGAAACTGTAGCCAGGGCTAGCCACACGGATGTCAACTTGGTAATGACAGCCATACAAAGATCTTAATTTATGCTTAGTATATGCCAGGTAACCTTCTAAATGCTTTGATACATTATTTCAACTCTCAGAATAATCCAATGAGGTAAGCAAACTTACTGTGCCAATCTTACAAATGAGAAAACTGACGGTCAGTAACTTGCCCAAAGTCAACACTTAGTAAGTGGCAGCGCCAGGTTTGAACCCAGAGAAATTGAGTCTATACCTTTAAACACAATAGTGTACTATTTCTTTATGGGATTAGGACCAAAATGGCTTGTTAATGAGTTGGACTCTTCTTGTCTTAGCCACAACGTGGATCATAAAAGGGATAAATTAGCAAAGATCAAAATAAGATGGGAAGGGCACCTGGGTGCTCAGTCGGTTAAGTGTCTGACTTCAGCTCAGGTCATGATCTCACCATTAGTGGGTTTAAGCCCTGTGTCGGACTCTCTGCTGACAGTTCAGAGCCTGGAGACTGCTTTGTATTCAGTGTCTCCCTCTCTCTCTCTGCCCCTCCCCTGCTCGTTCTCTCTCTCTCTCTCTCTCTCTCTCTCTCTCAAAAATAAATAAAAACATTAAAAAATTTGTTGAAGAAGAGGGAATATGGAACATAGTTGTTGTTCTTGTTATTATACCTAGGACCACATGGTCCATTACCACTGACTTGACAGATACATATATGTACATGGATAACCTACTTATTAACTTAATAACCCCTGTGGGAAAACTGAAAATCCCCCAGTGAAGGCTGTTGAATGAAGTTGGTAACTGTGGATACATTTTTCTCTAAGAAAAGCTGACAGCTAAAGTGAACTCCACTTCTATGCCACTCAGAATCCTCCCAGAAGCTTTAGAGCTGGCTTTACAAGTATTTCTAAGAGTCAAAAGCTTTAACACTTCCACATTCAAGTCATGACTTGGAGCATACCCATAAGGGTTGCCCTATCCACAAAGCAGGGAAGCTGACTTTGTAAGACTATTATGCCTATCTTTAAAAAAGAAAAAAGAAAAAAGAAAAAGGAAAAAGAGGAATTTGAGTATTTTGAGGCAAATTCACCAATGACACTGTAGTTCTTGCCTCAAAAGGCAGAGCTAGTGAAGATATAAAAAATATGCATTCTTAAACCCTTTGTAGAGTATTGTGACACATATTTGGCTTACAATTTGGCAAAGTCTATGGAAAAAATTAATGCACTTTCTTTATGATCCAGCAAACCAACTTCTAAGAATCTTTTCTGCAAAAATGTTTACATAAAAATGAAAGACATAAGTTAAAAGATGTTCTGGGAAATATTGTAAAAATATCCAGCAATTAGAGAAACAGTTTTATTAAATTTGAGTATCTCCATGAAATAAAATACTATAGGGATAATTTTTAAAAATGAGAAAGATATAGTCGACTGACCTGAAAATATGCTATACTGTTAAGTTTAAAATGTTGCAGGGGCACCTGGGTGGCTCAGTCAGTTAAGCATTGGACTTTGGCTCAGGTCATGATCTTGTAGTCCATGAGTTCGAGCCCTGCATCGGGCTCTGTGTTGACAGCTCAGAGCCTGGAGCCTGCTTCAGATTCTGTGTCTCCCTCTCTCTCTGCCCCTCCCCTGCTTGTGCTCTGTCTCTGTCTCTCAGCAATAAATAAATGTTAAAAAATTTTTTTAAAAAAGGTTGCAGAATGTCAAAAATACACAGTATTGTCTCTTTGGTTTAAAATATATTATATGTGTATCTATGTATACATATATATTAACATTTACATGCATATTATCTGCAAGTACACTAGTTTTGAAGATGGTTACTTCTTGAACAGTGACATTGGCATATGGCTTGAGGGAATAGGGTGAGGAGACAGGAAGCTCTTAGTTAATATTGGATCATCTTTGGTATTGTTTGAATTTTTAACAATAAACAGTTACAACTTTTATTATTAAAAAAAATTAGTTTTTCTGAAAACCGAAATTCCCCCACGATGCATTTAAAGAATTTTTCCCTTGGCATTCTGGCTCATCCCATGGCTTTCCACACATTTCTGTACTGCTTTCCACACATTTTTAGGAAAACTCCTTTTGCCCTAGCACAGGTGCCCAGCATGAGTGCCTCTCACCTTTCCCAACCTATTTCCCCTTGCTTCTCCTGTGGTTGTTTGCTTCTTCTCTTTTTTTCCCAGCTCATCATCACCAACCTCCCAGAATACATGCTATCAATGCAAAACACGTCTCAGAGAGAAAAGGAAAAAAAAGATACCTAATGTTTTTTCATTGGTAAAATAAAGCCAAAAACGTCTTGCTGAACAGGAGGAAAAAAAAAAAGGCTGAGGTCACTGATACAGTAATAATTGTCCATCATACCTATTTCTCTCTCCCTCCCTCACCTCTCTCCCCTCAAATTTGAGTCAAAAAAGAGAAAAAAAAGAAAAAAGAAATTGTGGCTTCATTATTATATGCCTAGAATCTAACACACACCAGTAATAATACTGGTGGAATATATGCTTGAATAAGTCATACCCTCAAGTAGCTTATATCCTGTTAAGGAGGCATATAATTCCAGTAATTCCTCTTTAATATTATTATATGTGCTCCTGACTCACTATTACCTGAGAGGCAGTAGCAGTTTTAAACAACCAGCCGCCAATAACTAAGGATTTGCTTCTGTAAAGCCCTGCATGCTAATACAGGCTGTCAGCCAGGGAACCCAGCAGAGCTCTGCTTAGCAACCAGTCCCTTTGCTATCTATTTTGGTTAGCTATGTCAAAAGTTATTCTAACTTCATTCAATCAATGGCTTCATGTTGTGAAAGAAAGACACCTCAAAAAGATGAGAAAACAGAATCAAAGATATGTGTGTTCAACACCTCTAAAGGCTGTTCCAAAATGCCTTTTTCTTTCCCAGTGAAACAGGAGCTGCACTGCACTCTTGTTTACAACCCATTTGGGAGGAATCTGTTACGCAGAAGGAAGGTGTCTTTGACCTTCATCTCCCTGGAAGGAGAAATACAGAACAGCTGTCTGTTTACCATTCCGATCTCATTTCCATGACGTTGAACCACTCATTTGGGAAACATGAAAAGTAGAATTGATTCCCTTTTTTTTTTTTTTTTTTTTTTTTTGGTAAGATGTTTTCGAAGACACTAGACCCTTGGTGATCTTAGGGATGATGGCAAGTGTATGGCCACAAGTGTTCCTTAGCTGGAAATGGAAAGATGCTCAGACTTCAAATTAGGAAGAAAGTACAGCATACAATTTGTGGGTTTTTTGTTTTGTTTTGTTTTTCTGTGTCTTTTTTACTTCTACGTGGTATTTTGGCTCATAGTTTCCATAAAGAAGCCTCTGAGTGCAAAGACATGTAAACTTCCCTACAAAGGCTAAGGGTGAGACCCGGACGAAGAACACACATTCACTTTTCCTGGTGCATTCATCCCTAGTTCAGATGAGGGCAGACATGACCGAGCCAGACTACAGTGCGTTCCCAATCACAGTCCCTGGAAGAGAGCTTTGTTGTTTCACATATTCCCAAAGACCCCAGTGTAAATGGAAAGAATTCCTTCTGTTTTCTTTCAACAAACTGTCTTATGCCTCAAGTCAATCTTGATTGCACAATCAGCAGTGCCTGATGTCAGTTTGGACTGGAAGGCACCAAAGAAATCACTGATTCCATTCCCCTCATTTACAGAGGAGCAAAATTAGGCTTAAAGAAAGGGAGAGAGTTACCTAAGGGCACAGTTGGTGACAGAGCAGAAAGAAAACCCATAACTGATTCCCTGCTCAGTATCTTTCTACTGTAGGACATGGCCTCTTAGCCTTGCCTTGAATTGAAATAGCAATCAACATAATGAGTTACCAATTCAATACATTTCTATTAATGCCTCTTATGGCTCCAGAATTGGGTTAGGCTTCTGTGAAAGCCACACACAAAAAGGATAGGTCTCTGCCGTTGCCCTCAAGGAGCTAACTGGAGACAAAGTCATGCATTTCTAAGAGTTGAATGAGGACTGAGTGCAAATGACTATAGGTTTTCTTTTTAGGGTAATGAATATGTTCTGGAATTAGATAATGCTGATTGCTGTATTCACTTTGCAAATATATTAAAAACAGATGAATTATATACTTTGAAAGGGCAAATGTTATGGTATAGCTCATTGTAAAAGTCATGCGTTTAAAATAATTAATAATGGAGCAGAATCTAATAGCAAAAGGTGTCTTCTACTAAGTAGAAATCAGAAAGGCAGACTAGCAGATGCCAATATTTCTTTGAAAATCAAGAATTTAAACATATGTGACATTGTAGCAGGTAGGAATAACAGGAACCAAGGTCAGAATGTAAGCAGAAATAATGGAGATACTTTGAGAAGAAATATGGGTTATGTTAGAGAGCTGCCTTCATGGTCTTTGTGGGAAAATGATATTAGAGTGGGGAGTACATGGCGATTTTTTAAAGCATTTTTCAAGTTCTGTTAAAACCAGATAACTCGAGAATAATGCTGAACAATAAGCCAGTAATTTTTCCAGCAATTTAACAAACAATTCAATATGAAAAATACAAATGAAGAAGCAAATTCTGGCTCTGGATATTTGTCCAGCTAGCAAGTTGATGGGTGCACCAAAGCAAAACTCTTCCCTAAGTTTTATGAGTCATGATAAAGAATTGTAGCAGGTAGTCTAGGTATCTGCTGAGTTTAGAGACAAAGAGCAGAATGCAGAAGGGAATTGGTAACTACATAATAATTCACATAATAAAAATGTACAATCCTGGCATTAAAGGCTAAAGCAGAGGTTTCTTGTGGAAACATGGCCAATTTCAACTAGGGTGTGGGTATAAAGGACTGATTCTCCACTGCAGGACTCATGGAATTGTTCAAGCCAAAAAGAGCATTCATAAATGTGTCTTATTTGAGTGTCCAATATCTGTTCCCTCTTCTTCTATTTTCATGAGAAGAAGTACCCCTCCCCTGCTCTAGGTTCATGTGGTTCACAATGACTCCAGAAGTGAGCACATGATCCAGACTTCAACAAAGATCTAATTTCCCATACCTTGACCATAGTTCAGCCTTAGGTTCATGCCCCCAAGTCAGCATGCTAACCTGGGACTTTTGACAACATGATTTAGGAGAAAAAATATCTTCTTGCATAAGGATTTTTAGCTCTACAAATGATGTTAGCCTGCAGCTACTGGGAATTATCCATATAGAAAGATTCTGGTAGAGAGTAAAGCCAATACAGAGATAAGAGATGGAGAATCAGATTCCTGGTGACTTCATCTAA
Source organism: Prionailurus bengalensis (assembly GCF_016509475.1). Classification (NCBI taxonomy): domain Eukaryota; kingdom Metazoa; phylum Chordata; class Mammalia; order Carnivora; family Felidae; genus Prionailurus; species Prionailurus bengalensis. The sequence goes on along the minus strand of NC_057343.1, from coordinate 121,595,681 downwards.
GCGTCTGGATCTAAGTGTATATGGAGTCATTGCCCTTGGATTGTTCAGATAAATAAATATATTCCTTTCTGCTTACATCATTTTGGACTGGGTTCCTATCACTTTCAGCATAAAATCATGATGAATATAGCACCCACTCCTACCTTATAATTTGCAGATGAGGACTGAGGTCCAGAGAGGAGTAAAAATTTGCTAACGTTGCACAATAATAAGCAGTAGAAACTAGACACAAATTCAGACACCTTGGATCTTAGTCTAAGGTCTTTTCCCTATGCTGGCACTAAGCATTCATTTTGGAAACACTCAGACATCCAAAGTTGAGATGTCACCTACAAGCCAATGCTGTTCACTAGAAGCCTTGGGTTACCTGCCTCAAAAAATTACACATTTAATCTCAGAGAACCAAGAAGCAACAATCATCAGCAAATGTCCAAAGTCTACCCATTTTATTAGAATGAAATCCAACCTCCTTTCTATAGTCTTCACATACCTGACTGCACTTTAGACTGTCTTGCAACCTCACGTAACAGAATGCTTTCCTTCTGTCACTATGCTACAGACATCCTGGCTTTCTTACAGGCCACAGAAGGTCCCTAACTCTTGTCTGACCACAGTCTTTGCATGTACTCTTTCCTCTGGCTAGGATGCTTGTCCTGCACTCTTTGCATGACTGTCTCCTCCTCATCTCAGTGTCAACGTCACCCCATTAGGCAGCCTTTCCATCAAAACAGATCCCTCTGCCTATAACTCTTTAACTCAGAACTCTTTATTTAAATGCTAACTGTATTATATCATTATTTGATTCACTTGTTTATGTATTTGTTGTATTATGTATTTGTTGTCTTGCTCCCTCTTGGAGTTCATGTGCAGAGAAATCCATCTGTACAGATCACTGTTAAAACCCAATGCTTGACACTTAGAATGCATTGAATAAATACTCAAATTGAAGGAGGAAATAAATAAAAGAAGCTCCCCTTTCCTAATTCAAGCTCACAAATTCCTCCCCAAGAGGCCTTCATCTTTTTTTATCCCTAACACCCCAAAGCTTCACAATGTTTCTGTTACTTTTTAGAAAATCATTACAAGAGCATTTCTGCCATTAAGACAGCACTGATTTCCGAAAGCCATTTTCTAAACCTAAATCGGTTGCCAGCTCAGCTTTACCCAAAACTATGTCTAGCAAAGGAAGGCAGGTGGCTTAGTGCTCCCTTTGCCAGTGGCGATAAGTCCGAAGTGATTGAATTGCCCTTCCAGGTGATTTGCCCTGTTATTGTTTTGACATGGAATCATTTATTAGTTCTGACACTGGCACTGCTTGCTACATCAAATCAAGTATCTTTGCTGCCAGCTTGAATAGCTAAATATTATATTTTAGCCCAATTCAACTGTAAATCTCAAAAGCTAAACCTTCAGAAAAGGTGTATTTAACCTCTCATGTACTGCAGACAATTGCCAAATCAGTAATCTAGGCAGCTATAAGCCAAGAAGCTTGGTCACTTCTAGTCAGCTGGCAGATACATCAATTCTTTCGCTCACACAGACCTTCTTAGGACCTTTTTGGTTGTAAGAGACAAAAATAAATGGTTCAAGCAAAAATAGAAATTTACTGGGTCACTTAACTAAAAAAATCCAGGAGTATATCTGTGTCTGGACTCAGGATTTCAGATGATGTCATCCTCAACTCTGCATTCACATGCTTCATATGCGGGCTCCTTATGGCAGCAAGATGGCCGACAGCCATTCCAGGCCCACACGCTAATGGGTCTAAATCTGAGCACAAGTTTCTCCAAGTCTCACTAGCTCTTACTAAGTCATGGGTCCATCTCTGAAACAATCAATGTGTCTAGGGAAATATAATGCTGTAAATACCTAGCATGATCACGTGGCCACCCTGGAGCTTTAGAATGGAATCCACTCTACTTGAAGATTAGGTCAAAGAACAGGAAACAGAGTATTCTTTTGGGGGAATAGGATGCTATTAAGAGAAGAAAAGTCCAATGAAACTGGACAACAAAACCAATAGGCTTCTGTTATACATATCAAGACACCAGGCCTCCAAATAGTCTGACAATGGGGACAGCTACTGCAAAATAACCCCAGTACCCTCATGAAACCAGGGCCAAAAACAAAACAAAACAAAACAAAACCAGAGAATTAGGAGGCAAGAGATTATGGGATACAGAGGACCTTATAAGTGACATATTCTTAATATTTTATCAAATTACAAATGTTTCTATGTATGTCTTTCTTGTCAGGTAAGCTACATACCTACTCTTCCAAGTCCATCAGAAGAAACAGCCAATTGAGAAACTGGATTATGACACAAGGGGAATGTCCCCAACATGAGCCCTTTGCCACTTCATTCATGTACTCCTCTGGGAAGCAATTGAGACAGCACAAAAATGAAAAAAGAAGTAGAGAATATATAGAGAAGAGAGAGAAGAAAAAGTTACCAAAAGGAGAGTCATCTGAAAAAGTACAGAAAATAAGTTTTAAAAAGTTAAAAAAAATTGGGGTTCCTGGGTTGACTCAGTTGTTTAAGGGTCTGACTTCGGCTCAGGTCATGATCTTGTGATTCATGAGCTTGAGCCCCACATTGGACTCTGTGCTGACAGCTCAGAGCCTGGAGCCTGCTTTGGATTCTTCCCCTCCCCTGCTTGCCATCTGTCTCTTTCTCTTTCAAAAATAAATGAACATTAAAAAAAATTAAGAAAGTTTTATATTTATTTTGTTATCTTTGTTTTCTGATTTTTCTATAATAAACATGTATTACTTACATCAGATGTAAGCTTAATGATAGAATTTCTTTCAAGTTATCTCCTTCTATGGCCAAAACATATATATCATTTTTATAGGAGATTGGAGTTTTAATAGTAATAATAATAAATAGCATCTCTACTTCCTCAATCAAAATTGAGAGCCATTTGGGAGATAATCACAGAAGTCCATACAGGAAAGATTAAAATATCAACTTTACTACCAATAAACATGATAGTGGAGAAATTGCTAAGTTTGGAAGACAGTTGGGTTCAGTGATACTTCACCCCCTCATTTAGGCAGACTTGTCGACTCATAGCTACTGATAATTCTGGACAACACTGGGCCTTCCCCACAAAGGTCTGCTTCTGTAATACTTATGGCAGAAAGGAGAAGCACAGAAGGAATGCTTCCAGCTGCCAGAGTTCTTCCCAAAGGCAAGGGAGATAAAAAAAAGGTTGAGCCATGAATGCCTAGGTGCTACTCCCAAACTCACCAACCAAACTACTCAATCCCTTGGGAGAAAGGGAGTAAGAAAGAGGCCCATTACACTCTAGTAGAGATCCTCCACAATGGAACACAGAGCCAAAAAACAGAATGCTTACTCTCAGTCCCCCAGCAGATAGGATGGTCTATCACAGACTTATCATCATGTATCAACTATTAGCCCTATCAGTGCAATTAAGGGAGAAAATATTATTCAATATTTGGCTATCCATGTCTTTTTTCAATGACTAGAAGTCAATAATGGGATGACTTTTCTCTAAACCAACCAATTAGAACAGGAATCATGACAAACTTGCTCCAGGGAGAACTTGCAAGGTCTGCATTATGATAATGATTTTATACTATTTACCATATGTAAGATTAAGATGATAACATGAAAATACATGTGACACTGGCCTCTTTTCTATTTTAGGATTGTCTCCTCCTTTTCTTGGGGGAAAGATGGTGTTTGCTATTACACTTTTAGAGCCTTCTTCTTCTACCAGGTTTGCCTCATAAATAATGATGATGCCTCAGCTACTTAGACTTTTGTTGCAGCCAGCTGCTTTTATTTATGAACAATGTGGGCAGCCAATCATTGTCTGTGTGTTAGCACAATATTACTCTCCAACAGGATTCACCGGGTCACTGGGAAACCTGGCACAGGCTGTTACACACTGTGCCTGCCACTCAGCCACCATCTCGGAACAAAGATTTATTCAGCTCACTGGAATTGGCATATATTTTATTGCTGCTATCATAAAGAAACATGGCAGTCTGCTCCTTCTGGTCTATTGCTATTTGAAACTTTCTTTTTCCCATTTGCATGCTTCCTTCATGAAGCTTCCAAGAAACACTGTCAAAGCTTTACAAAGGTTATCAATTACATCATTACCCAGAACATCAGATAGCACCCTCAACAGTTACGGCCCTTGGAGGGACAAAAGGTGCAGACTGAAAAGCTGTCAAAAAGAGTTTGTATCTATGAAATTTAATTCAATAAATTAAGTTCAAAATAATTTTAAAACAGGTCCAAGAAATCAAGGTAGTTAAAATACTCCTCATTCTTACAGATGAATTAACAAAGAGGGAATGCACTAATTGATTAGAGGTCATAAGAAAACCTGGGTTTATGAAGGAAGAAATTCTAAACTTAAACTCTTTAATAGAACACGTCCAGGGGGACCTATCCCTTAATTATCATTTTTAAAGAACTATAATTATGTTGCTAGGATTTTTACTTTCCATTTGTATATTCTCTGCTCTTCTCAGTACTGTGGTCCATGAGGATAAAGGCTTGACTATAAGACTTCCTAAAAACTAATATTACTATGGTGAATTACAGCATCTTGATATAGTGACATGGAATAAGAGAAAACCAGAGGCCCTGTTGGCTACAAAATCTGACGGACTGACACTGAAATAACTGCTTCCAATTCTGGCTTGCTCTGGAAGATCTAAAAAAATCCAATAAAGTTTGCAATGGTTTTCAGTACCCAAGCTTGTTGATACGTGAGAAAGAAACTCATATTCGTTAAGTACCTGCAACGTATTGAGCGTTTATATACAGTAGACACATCTTCATCAGACAACAAATATTTATTGAGGGTTTACTGTTTGCCTGAGATTGCACTAGGTGCTGTAGTGACAGTACCCACTTGGTCACGAGCAAGTAGACAGCTCAGCACTAGCCTCATCATGATCAGACCTTGGCAGCTCAGTTTTTCCTTCAGCCCTCCAGAATTTTGAATGTCTATATCCAGAGACACTGTATTCATTTGTTATGGCTTTCATACCAAAGTACACCAGACTGGGTGGCTTAAACAAAAATATGTTGTCTCATAGTTGCAGAGGCTAGAAGTCCAAGAGCAAGGTTTTGGTAGGATTTATTCCTTTTGAGGGCTTTGAGTATCTGATCCATGCCTCTCTCCTGGCTTCTGGTGGTATACTGGCCATCTGTGGTGCTTCTTGGGCTGGAGAACCCTCACCCAGATCTCTGCCTTCATGTTCATGGTGTTCTCCCTGTATGCCTGTGTCCACATTTCCCCTTTTTATGAGGACACCAGTCATATTAAGTAAGAGCCTACCCTAATCATCTCATTTTAACTTCTTTACCTATGTACAGATCCTATCTCCAAATAAGGTCACATTTTAAGAAACTGGAAGTTAGGACTCCAATCCATATAAGCACCCCAGAATAGAGGTCCTCATCATTTTTCCAGTATGACATGTGAATATAACATTCACATTGGGAGAACACTCCTATGGGTATGTTTTAACAAAACACTTTGCACTCTTTGTCCTCTCCCTTATCAAAAATTGTTCGTGAGTAATTTTTTCAAATACTATAAATCTGCATTTCACAAGCATTGTAATGAGTACAACCACAACTGTGTACTTCAGGTTTTAACTTTTTCTTAAAATTAGTAGTAACTCGAGTAATTTTTTCAAATACTATAAATCTGCATTTCACAAGCATTATAATGAGTAGAACCACAACTATGTTGTTCAGGTTTTAACTTTTTCTTAAAATTAATAGTAACTCCATTATCTTGGATCTCAAAATCAGCTTATCAATGAATCATATAGGCTCTACCTTCAAATTATATCCAGAATCAGTCCATGTCTCATTCTCTTCTCTGCTACCCATTGGTCCAGCTGTTACTATTTATTTCATGGACCATTATAACAGTTTTTAACTGGTCTTGCTTGCATGGTAATCTTGACCCTCCCCACCCCTAGGAAATTTTAAAAACAATAGCCAGAAAATTCTTTTGAAACAAAAGTGAAGTCATATCCCTCCTGTGCTACATACCTGCCCAAGGCAACCCCATCTTATATATAACACTAAAGTCCTTACAGAAGCTCCAAGACATTACATAATCTGGCCTGTTACCTCTCTTCCTTCGTTACCTACAAGTCTCTCCTGTGCTTATCCTGCTTCATCTTTTCCTTGAAAATGCTGGGCTCTTAATAAATATTTGTCGAATAAATGAATCAAAAAGACAGAATAGAACTCAAGTGACTTAGAAAAGAAATTATTATACTCGTTACCTGTAAATGTAATCCAATGTTTAAAACAAAATTTTTGAAAATGTTAATATTTCAGCCTCATTTCCTGGGTTCAAATTCCCAGTTCTACCACTTACATCTATGTGATGTGGGGCACATTCCTTATTCTTTTTGTGCCTTGAAATACTCACCTGTCAAATGGATAGAATTAAGTTGTATAACTCATAGGATTTTTTGAGGATTAAGTGAGTACATAAAAAGCACCTACAGTGTATAGCATCTGAATGTTATTTAAGGGTTACCTATCATAATTATTTTGAGTTTCAACTTTGAATTGGTTCAAACATTAAATGATTTTATTTTACTAATAACTTCCCCACCTCCTCTTACCATCCTCAGTGCTGAATAAACATCCTTGGCTCTTTTGACTTAAGTTGCAGGGGAAGGGTGTGGTCTACTCATCCTCTCCCTCCTTACTGGAGCCTATAGCCTGTGGTGTTGGCCGGAAAGTAGTTTTTATCTCCTGTGTCATTGCTCTGAGTAGGGTTCCCTTACCTCCAAGCTGGCTGTTGATGTTCTCTGAGGCTTTATATAAATCAGGTTCCTCTCTGTAGATGGGATCCAAATTCTTGTGGAGTACACTTTGTGAATATTCCTCTCCATGGGAGACATAGCTCAACGTCTTCAACACCAGCTCCAACACCAGCTCTCTCCTGGGTAACCCAACCCACAACCTCTTGCTGTTCTTGTATAGATAGCCCAACAGATTTCCCTCCCTGGGGCGAGGGCATATATAGGGAAAAGCAGGCCACCTTCTAAGGTTTCCACTCATCCCAAATGAAATTCACACATTCTTCCATACCTTATAGTGTCAACAGAGACGGCCTTCTCTTTACCTCTCCCGACACACACAACTCTTATCACTCCATCCTCTACTATCCTTTTGTCCATATTCCAGCAGCCTCCAGTACTCTGCCTCTGGCAACATTCAAACAGAAGATAAAAACCAGTCCTCAAATAATTGAAGAGATTGTTTCAGGCACCTTCCATCTTTTAGGAGGGCAGTGTAAGGGCCCATGTGAAATCTCCACCTCCAAGAGGAAGACAGTGGGTACACGTAATTGCCATGCCATAAAATCTTCATTCCCTCTGTGGTATACAGAATTATGGGCCCCAAAGATGTCCATGTCCTATCTTTGGAAACTTTAAATGTGTTATGCTACACAGAAAATGGGAATTAATGTTGTAGGTGGAATTAAGGTTGTTAATCAGGTGACTCTAAAATAGAGGGGTTGTTCTGGATTATCCTAATGGGCCCAATGTAATCACAAGGTTCTTAATATTGGAATAGGGAGACAGAAGAGAGAGAAACAAAGAGATTACAGCATGAGAAGGACTAAACCCAACATTGCTGGTTTTAAAGAGTAGGAAGAGGGCCCTAGGCCAAAAAACGCAGGAGACTTCTGACTTCTGGCACTGTGATGTAATAAATTTGAGCTGTTGGCAGCCACGTGTTGGGGGTAATTTCTTATAGGAGCAATAGGACACTCAGAGACCCTCCAAACATAACCCTCTATCTACCTTATTGTCTTCCTCTGAGGTGGTAGCCCTGATGCGTCTGAAATGGGTCCTCTCACCAAAAGGCACTTCTGTCAACTTAGAATGTCAGATCTTTCCTGACTTTTGTTCTCAGTTGAGAACCTTCTCCATCAAGTGCAGCACTCATTCCTAATGGCCAAGACCTCCCAGAAATAGGAAATGTTATGGAACCCTCCCATAATGATGATTTTAGGCAACAACTGGCTCTTCTCTGCTGCTGACTCATCAGGCCTGACTTGCGACAAATGCCTGGTTTGTAATTCTAGAGTCAGAATCTATATGACTCCAGACCCACACCCTGAACCCTTTTGTGCCTCAAGGCACCCAGATTAATAAAGCCAGGCAACAGTTCTTTTTCCCAACAGCCTGGTATGTGAAGGGAGATAATTGACAGAACTTAATGCTCTGTCCCACGGGAGGCAGGTAACTGATGTAAACCTGATCCAATAGAGGGGTCCATTCATTTGTCAAACAGTTCTTAAATTATGTGTAAGACACTGTGCCAGCCTTCTGAAGAGGTCCATTCCTCCAGGCTGTCCATCCACTAATTTAACAGATTACAAAGGAAATTAGCTTGTAGAAGGTCAGGACTATAGTCCCCTGTGCTAAAGCTTGAAGTTTATGACACCTTTAATTCTAACATTCTTTAAACAACAGCATAGAGGGATCTTTAAAATACAAACCTTATCATACCTTGCCCATGTTTTCTTCCCTACCTTCCTATTCTTTTAGGATCAAGAAAAACTTGAACATCATTTGTAGAGCTCAGTATCATCTGCCTTGCCTGTAACTATTCTGACCTCATGGGATCATGGTGTAGGTTACATTAGATGGCACATACATTGTATCTGGAACACCCTCTACCCATAGTACATGGTCATCATGATGATCTCTCCAGCCCACCTTGTACCATTCCCTTCTGGCTCCCAAAGCTCTTTGCTCTGGCCTTCTTTCTGCACTTACTCTGCTCCAAAGGTCTTCTGCTAGGAACATTCTTCCCTCATCTTCCCAATCACCTTTTACTTAAATAATTTCTGCCCATCCTACAGAACTGCACTCAGACATCACCTCCTCAGGGCAGCCTTCTCTGGCTCTGCAGAAGAGATTAGGTTACCTTCTTGTGTGCATTCACAGATCTTTTGCTATTGTACCAATAATGGCTTTATTAGGATATAATTCACATACCCTTCAGTTCATCCATTCCAAGTGCATGTTTTAATAGTTTTAAATTTATTCACAGAATTTTACAACCATTAACGTATTCAATTTTAAAACACCTCTGTCACCTCAAAAAGAAATGTTATCTATACTCATCAGAGGTCAGTACTCATTTCCCCCCAACCTCTCTAACAGTAGGCCAACACTAATGTACTTCAGTTTTAATGAATCTCCCTATTATGGATATTTCATATAAATAAATACAATACAAGGAAGTGTATATAACATTCATATCCAACTTCTTTCATTTGACAACATGTGTTCAAGGGTCATCCATATTGTAGCATGTACCAGGTACTTCATTTTACTGATGAATAATATTCCCATGGATGGATATACCAGCATTCATCTGTTGATGGATATTTGGACTCTTTTTAATGGACCTTTGAATTTAACAGACAATAAGTATAAAATTATGTGCTATTTCTTTAATATCTATCTCTCACATTGGGAAATAAGTGTCTTAAAGTCAAGAACTGTCAATCTTTCTGCTCATCATTGGGTTTCTATCATCAACAACTATTAGAATGTAAGGATAAATAAGTGCATACACCAATGAGTGAACTATAGGAAACTCAAAGAAAAATGGGAGTAACTGAAGAGGGGTAACTTTTATTCCCAGTGTAGGGATACTCATTTCAATTAAACCACCAATCTTTCTCACTAAATGCCCCAATGTTATGCAATTGCAACTTTGGACATAACACATGCCAGGTACTATATCAGTTTAGCAAAAATTTGGACAACTTGACTTTGCTGCCATTAAAAGTCTCCTGTAAGGAGAGCATAATCCTAAAGAAAGTATGTCCTACATTTGTCAGATGCTAAAAGCAAGTGTCCCACCCCATCTATACTGACCACAGTTACCTGCAAAGCTTTTCAGAAAACGTCCAGGCCCTTTTAAGTAACAGTTTGGTGGGGCTGCAAGTGGTGGAAATATGAACCAAGTATAAATCCAGTCTCAGGCTGCCAGCCTTTCAAGCGTGCTCAGATATGTCTAGCTTTTTTTTTTCCCCTCTCGAGAGTCAAAGGTAAATGGGGCCAACTTGGAACAATCACCACAGCTTGCTGTGCAAGATGTGTGAAAAGCTAAACCTTTGCCATAAAAAAGAAAAAAAAAAGAAAAGAAAAAAGAAGGAAAGAGACTCAGTAGTCCCTGCTGATGAAAACAGCTCTGGTGAATGAGAGTTGCATGCTGTTAAGTGTAGAAATAATTTTAAGATGGTAATACTTCCCTATCTTATTTATTTGCTGAAATTTCAACATGTCATACTTATAGACTATACTGTAATTCAGACCAGGATCTAGCCCTAGTGTTACCTAATTGTGTTAGACTGCTTACTATGTGATGGACAGAACACTAAACACTGCACATCCATCAACTTCCTGAATCCTCACAAATGTGCCAAGAAATAGATTTTATAGTTAAGTCCATCTTATAGCTGAGAAAACCAAGAGTTAAAGGGGTTATAAATTTTGAGCAAGTTTGCAGTTGGTAGTGGTAGGGCTAGGACTTGATTCCAGCTAAGTTCTATGTATTTATTTATTTATATTTTTGTTTATTATTTTTTAGATATAATTTATTGTCAAGTTAGCTAACATACAGTCTATACAGTGTGCTCTGGGTTTCCAGGGTAGATTCCTGTGATTCATCACTTACATACAACACCCATTTCTCATCCCAACAAGTATTCTCCTCAATGCCCATTACCCATTTTCCCCTCTTCCTCCGCCACCCCCCATCAACCCTCAGTTTGTTCTGTGTGTTTGAGACTCTTATGGTTTTCCTCCCTCTCTGTTTGAAACTATTTTCACCCTTCTCTTCCCCCATGGTCTTCTGTTAAGTTTCTCAAGTTCCACATATGAGTGAAAACATATGATATCTATCTTTCTCTGACTCTGACTGATTTATTTCACTTAGCAATGTGCTCATCAGAAGACCTAGTTCTAGCCCTAGTACTGACACTCATCAGCTGTGTGGACCATGAGTGACTCATCTCCTCACTCTGTGCCTCTAAGTTTTCATGAGTAAAACAGGAGACTTAGTATCTAGTCAGTCTTAGAGGGGTGTGAAGATCAAGCTGCCATAAATGCACTTTACAGTGCTCCGAAAAGTGTGAAAATACCAGAAAGATACAAGGAGGTGTATATAATGTGATTATTATCATGCGTACAGTTGTCACTAAGTGATAATTTGTAAACTTCCCAGGAGGGAGGATTGATATCCATATATATGATCCATATAAATTATTAGTTTGGAAGGAGAGGATTTACCATCGTTAGATTTTAATAAGAAAGACATAGTACTCATGGGTGTTATGAGTTGGTGGTTATGTCATCCTAGCTAATCCTTATCACTTCATCCATCAATTTTATAGTTCTTGGTCAGAGTAACAATTGTGCAATTGTATTTTCTGGTCCACTGAAATTTAAGGATACTGTCAAGCCATGACAGGAGGAGTCAAGTATTGGGTGTACTGAATATGTAATTTAACCGTGTGGCCTGCATCCATTTAAAATCAGAAAAAGGAAATAGAACTGTCTATGGACACTGGTTATAGTGAATCACTGACTCACCCAAGTATCTTTGGATGCTAAATTAATAACAAAGAACCTCTTAACCTCTCATATGGAAGCACACAGGAAAGAAACAGAGACAAATTTTCCTTTATCTAAGGAGGAGTGCTGAGCAAGTTTCATGACACTAACCACTCATAAATTATCAAGGGAACATCATTCACGTTTTAGCAGAGTGTTCATTCTCTCTTGATTCTCTCCCCATTTCTCCTCTAGGTTTAAAGGCAGAGCCTTACTTGGCTCTAATCCTACCTTGCACCTACAAGACAACCCTCTGTAAAATAGATATTTGGTACATCATTAATTATTGACTAATTTCAGAGAAACATTTTCCAAATTGTAATTGTCCCTATTCCCCTATTGAATTGAATATATGGGCCATTTACAAATATTTTATGGTAGGTCCAGAGTCATTTTGAGACTGCTAAACATTCAGATAAAGACTGCAGTGCTCCAAGAATCTATTACAGCTCCTTGTGATGTCTTAACTCAGGTAAGTAGCAAGGCTTCCCATTTTTACATAATATCACAATGGACTAAAGAGATCCAGAAGCAAACAGAGAACAAGACGGCCAAACTACAAAACATTCTGTCAGGAGGAGAGTTATACGATAAACAGCCAACCCCTTGATCTTAAGCCCAGAATCAAACTTGTTTATTTAAAAACGGAGCAAAGCTCACTCCACTGTCCACTGGTGTATAAATGTTCATCTAAGATATTCAGATAACAAGTCAGCCTGGATTGATGAATATTCTCAAAGCACAGGGGGGAAAATACCCAGACCACAAGTGAACCAAGTGCTCAGTCTTACTTTTGTCATGCTCTCATCATCTCAACTAGCCAGGCCCCTGTGTTCAAAACTGTCCTGTGAACCCAGGTGTCATCTTAAACATGGAATGTTCTGCAATCACAGAAGGAAGCTAATTCAGGCAGATAATCCAGGAAATTGATCCAGAGGGAATTCATTTTGGAGTTGAATTGCTGGAACTAGCTATCAGCATTACCATGTTCTTATATCACCAGCTGAAACTTGCTTTACAAAGTGCCTGCTTGAAACCTTTCAATGATTCTGCATTGCCTTTACGCTAAAATCCCATTATTCTTAGCAATTGCAAAGCCCTCTATAATGTGGACCCTGCCTATCTCTCCTGATTCATTTCTTGTCCCTCCCATTCCCTCCTTCCTTTCCTACCAACCACCTCCACCACCATGACAACACCAGACAACACCACTTTGCTCTGCTTCTTACCTAACTCTCTCTTGCTTGGCCAACTCCTACTCAGGTCTCAGTCCAAATGGAAATACTCCTTCCTGAGTCTGCCTTTCCATCTCCACTTGTCAAAAATGCTGTCCTAACACCCTGTCCTGCTCCTTTCATGGGAGCCAGAATTCATGGTCGATGTCATCAAACATTTGTCTAGGCCATACCATAAGCTGAAAGTAGCCAGGTACCTTTTCATGTGTTCTTCTCCTGTTTTTCTAGTGCTGAGCATGATGTCTGACAGTGTATAGATCCAATGTAAACATTTATTTGATACTTAACTTAGATTTTCAGGTCATTTTTGTCCCAAATTGATATTGCTTTTAGGCAGGGGAGTGGGAAAGATGATTGCATTTCCATCCACAGGTATAGATTTGTCTTAATGCAGTCAGACAAGTCTCTTACATTTTTACTCCCATTACTTGACCATTCTATGACCCCCTCTATTGCACAGTGGATACTTGGTGCCTGCCATGTCTCATCCTTTTCCTCCTTGAGTTCACACATTGGTAGGTGTTCAAATCCTGATTCCATCCATGTGAGCATCATGCTCCAACATTTCAGATAAACATGTTTAATTGAAAGATGTAGTAATTATTCTGCCCATGCAGTATAGGATCCCTAGCCAGATGAAGGAGGCTGAGAGTCACATGAGAGTGATCTTGTGATTTTACATTAACCTTTGAGCTACCAGCAAAGTTGAGTGCATCACCTGTGTCTTGTACAAGATAAATTGAGGGCCAGTCACATACCACATCATCAGGGAAAACACCATTATTCTAGTCATTATTCCAAAGAGCAAATGCTGTTGCTCAACAAGGCATGAGGGTTTTAGTGTCACCAGTTACGATTTTTCTCCCCAAGTTGCCTGGTTTCGAATTAGCAGTATCCAGTGCAACTTAAAAAGACTCACAGACACAATCCTGCAGGTCAGTGTTTCTCAACTACAGGGTCAGACCTCCTTTCAGGTAATGATCAAGTGTGAGAGGTGCTCCATATAATTTTTTAGTCATATTATTGTGGTTAAGAAGACAGTCTCTGGAGTCACAGAAACATTGTTTGGATACCAATTCCATTACTTACTGCCAGTACAACATTTGCTGGTACAACTTTTTTTTTTTTCTCAGAGTCTGTTTCCTTGTCTATAAAATGGTGATAACACAGTCAGTTACATGTCCATCTCTTGATATCGGCTCAGGTCATAATCTCATGGTGGTGAAACTGAGCCTGCATTGGGCTCTGTGTTGAGCATGGAGCCTGCTTGGGATTCTCTCTCTCTCCCTCTCTCTCTGCCCCTCCCCATCTCACACTTTCTATCAAAATAAGCAAATAAAACATTTTTTAAAAAACGGTGAGAACAATAGTAAATATTTTACAATGCTGTGGTTACAATTAAATAAGGTAATAAAAAAAAGTTGGTACAAAGTCAGACACATGGCAAAGATGGGTAGCCCTCTCTGCCTTATGAGGGTATCATGATGTTTAAATGACATAACCTTCCTCAAATACTTAGCATAATACCTGGCACATATTAAACACTCGATAAATGAAATCTATCATTGCTATTAACTAAAACATGGTTATATTACCCAAGTTTGTAAGGGAATATCTCAATGGCATTAACTAAGGTGGTTCCTATACAATGCCGTGCTTACTTGCATTCTGCTACACTTTCTCCTGTGGAAAAGGATGGGGGGAGTGCCAGTGTGGCAACTGGGAATATCGCAAAGACTCAGTAGACCTATGAAAGGAGTACATCCCATGTGTGAACTCCTCCCCCGGGTGTCATCACAAATGAAAGGTTGTGAGTCCATGAATCACCGCTGTGATCACATAATACATCTCCTGCACTCTTGGGACCTAAAGAAATGCCAGGCTCATCCAGAGAATCTGAGTATGTCATTGCAGACTCTTCCTTAGAACTGTGAAGTAGGAGAAGGGGAAAATGAGATTTGACCCCCAAAACAGATTTCTTGTAAGCAAAGTCATAGTGAAAAAATGCAGGGAACAGAGAACACATGGAAGCCAGACCCAAAAGGTCTACCCAATGTCATCTTTGCTGTTGCTCATTCCTTTGCCAAGAAGATACTTTGTCACTGTACCTTGTGTGCCCACCCTCAGATCCTGCTTTCTGCATGCAACTTCTCCCATCAGTACAGTTTACCATAGCCCTGCCCTGACTACTCCACATTCATTAATATCACCACCTGAAAAGACCTTAAAAGAGTGCCTAACACAGAGTTTCATAACCACTGACAAGTCATCTGCTGACCACTCATTATGATCCCAAATCAGCTCATTTTGTCATTTAATTATTCCCCTATTCCCTCAAAAAAAATATATACTCCTCACAAGCATGGGCTGTGTCTTATGCTTCTCTTCCATCCCTTCTAAATCTCCATATATCACACATGACGGAGCATATGATAGGTCAAACTCACCACATTCTAGTGAAAGAAAGTAAGAATACTGCATCCAACCTCCTAACATCACTGAGGAGAAATCCCAGGCCCAGAGAATTTAAATAACTTGCTCAAGTTCAAACATACAGATTGTTACAGACCATGGCAGTAATCATAACCTTCTAAACCACTATCCAGTGTTTCTCAATAAATCTTCCTGTCTCTAATCTCAAGGGAGGAAACTATGATGAAGAAAGAGACAGAGGAGGAACTAATATAAAATGCACTATTCAGGGGCACCTGGGGGCTCAGTTGGTTAAGTGTCCAACTTCGGCTCAGGTCGTGATCTTGCCAGTTGGTGAGTTTCAGACCTGTGTCGGGCTCTGTGCTGACAACTCGGAGCCTGGAGCCTGCTTCAGATTCTGTCTCCCTCTCCCTGCCCCTGCCCTACTCATGCTCTCTCTCTCTCTCTAAGGATAAATAAGCATTAAAAAAGATACACTATTCCGTGGAAGTCATTGGTTATTGTAAAGGACCAATAGTCCTAGAGTGTGCTCTGGTCTGACTCCAGATGAATGCTGTGAATGACTGGTGAGTCATTAGCCATAATTGACTAACTGAGATTAATAAAATGAAGATAAATCATGCAGGCAGGGAACACCTGAAAACATGGAGATCCCGCCACAGCACCATACATTATCACCAGCAAAGAGTGCTACACTTCGCAGATTCCTGATGTCATGGAGCTGGAAAAGTCCTGTAAAACAATTTACTATTTGATGCATCATATTTTTGTGAAAGCCATTCTCCCCAAGCTTGGAGAACACAGAGACTTATGTTGTTCTTGGGGTGATGCAATTTGCATCTAGCCTTTGGGTTCTGGTGGCTGGGAAGTTTTACACTATCAGCAACAAGCATTAGTGGCCAACGTCGACTTCACTTTCTCCTCTTCATGCATCTTCAGTTAACGTCTGCTGACAGAGCATTTACCTATGAAAAGACTCATAAAATTCAGCTCTAGTTTTGCAGGAGATACTAAAAAATATCTTTTGGGGCAATACAGAACCTAGTCTTAATGATGTTTACATAGAAGCATAAATAGAAAAATTTGGCTTTTCTGTATCACTTAGAGAAAGCCTAATACTTTATACTCAATTTTACTAGCTATTCCTGTTGTTTTCCTATTACATTTTAATATGGAATGCTGGGCAAACTTCACAAACAACCCAATGACATCCTCCTTGTTCAAGTGTAACCTAACAGGAAAATATTTCCATTTCCCTGGTTCCCTAATAACTGACTCAGATTCTCCTTGGATTAAAATAAGCTTTGAAGATAAGTTATTTTTTTTTTCAGGTCACTGGGGTACCACTGGGTCATTTACTTTGAAGTATGATAGCAAATGAGCAACAAGGAGGACTCTGTTTCTGTGATACTGGCAGCTACTATCTTAGAAGAAGAGATATAATTTTTTTTTTTTTTGAGAAAGAGGGCCCAAGTAAGCAAGGGGCGGGGGGGGGGGGAGAGAGAGAGAGAGAGAGGGAGAGAGAGAGAGAGAGAGAATCCCAAGAGGGGCAGACAGACAGAATGAGAGAGAGAAAGACAGAGAGAGAAGCTGGGGCTTGTGCTCACCTGAAGCAGGGCTTGAACTCATGAACCTGTGAGATTGTGACCTGAGCCGAAGTCAGATGTTTAACAACTGAGCCACCCAGAAACCCTGATAGAAATTTCTTACACTGCTATTCTTATCTGTTTTCTGGGTTATAGGTACAATAAAATTCCAACTGTCAGAGGAAAAGTAGAAATTTGTTTCCGTTCCATCACCCCACTCCTTGTTTAGTACCTTTCCCTTCCTTTGGAACTACTCTTCCAATCCCCATTAATGACATCAACATCATTATCTCCATCACTGACACTTATTGAATGTGATAATGTGCCAGGTATTATCTTATTTATCCTATCTTATCCTATGAAGCAGGTATCTACTCTATCTTAACTTATTAAGTATTTTTCCATGATATAAATAAGGACATTGAAGCTTAGAGGTATTAAAAAACTATCAAATAACTCAGTCACTGATCCAGAATTTAAACACAGGTCTATCTGAACCTAGAACCTGAGATCTTAACTGCTATTCTATACCAGTCTCTCTCCAGCTACCCAGAATCACAGAGCATTCGAGTTGGTGAAAGGCCCCCTCCACAACTCAGCTCCAAACAGGCTCCTACCTAACAAAGAACACCATACACCCAAAGCTCTGCCTTTACTTTCCCATGAGGGAAACTCCTAGTCTCTCCAAAGTTTTTAATCCAAGTGCTTTTGTCCTAAGTCATACCAAAGTATGGGAAAATTTTTAAAAGACACTTAATCTATCCACATAATATCATTCTTATATTTATATTCATATATAGGGGGTTATTATCTCAAGTTAATCTCAAACTTATAGGAGTTTAAATAATGCAATAATGTGGCAATGAGACAATTAGGGGAGTAAGGGTAGATGCATTTTTAAATGAAATGAGTTGGCAGGTGGCCACATGGTGGCCAGTCCTGCTTCAGACTCCTCTGAAACATTTTATCTACTCATTTTTCCTCCTCTGCCCTATCTTGAACTTCTGGGTTCTCTAAAAATTAATAATAATGACTCCTTACCATCCTTCCACACAAGGCAGCCTCAGCAGGAGCCAGGTATAGAGAGGAAATAGAGTCCTGTCATGAATGTTAAACATAGTTCCTAGTCTACACACTTGTGTTTCAAGGGATGCCTGTCATTTTCTAGATAAATCATTTTTTCCTGATTATAAATATAATATGCTCTTTGTAAAACATGTGGAAAATACAGAAAATAAAATCTGTCGATAGTCTTACCTCCAATGTATTACCAGGTCAACTGTTATAGTTTCTTCCAGAGAGAGAGAGAAAGAGAGAGCCAAAGAGAATGACTGTGGATGGTTGTCTAAAAACAAAATTGGCATTTTTTGGCATAAATACCTACTGCACAGTTTAGAATTCTGTTTTTGTGTCTATCATTCTATCACAAGTATGTCCCTTTATCCTTTAAAAGTCTGCAAAAGATAAATTGTCATGGTTGTCTAATCTTACTGTTGTGCCTTTCCCTTACTGTTGAACACTGAAGTTGCTACCATCTTACTCTCTTTAAACCATGCTCTGGCCAATGCACTTGAATTTAAGTCTATCTCCATCTCAGATTTCTCCCTTTCATAAGGGAGTAAAGGATGTTAAATAGTCTGTCCAAGATGAACTGTAATCTTAATTTTTGGTAGACATTCCCCAAATGTAAAGATTAAAGGTTGAAAAACACAACGATGTAAAAAATATCTGAATGTGTGCTGTCCAACCCACCATCAGAATCATTGAATAGAGTCATTTTTTCTTGGCCACTATAACAAAAATCACATCACTCCTTTAGTTTTCTTTAAAATGGATTTCTACTAAGGCTGAATCTTTTTGCAGTATAAGTTCAAAGAGTCTATATTTATTCTTATATGAATTACAGGCTCCTACCATGTCTCTTGATGTCTTATTAGTTGAGATGTTGGTGTTTTCTTGGTTTATTTTGGGAGCTTTATGTGCATTGCCACATTTACTGCAGACATTTTTCTAACGTTTTCCTTTGTGATTTCCTTCACTGCTTTTATGAAGTTCTTTCCCACTCCAAGATCACAAACATATCCATGTTTCCTTCTAGTATTCTTTTTTTTTTTCTTGTGGTTTCTTTTTTTTTCTTGTTAAAATTTATCATCTACTTGTAATATACAGATTTATCTAACAACACTTTTTGAATGGACTATCAGTTCCTGATTGGTTGAGATGCATTCTTTTTTTTTTTTAATTTTGTTTTTAATGTATTTATTTTTGAGAGAGCATGAATGGGGGAGGGTCAGAGAGAGAGGGAGACACAGAATCCAAAGCAGGCTCCAGGCTCTGAGCTGTCAGCACAGAGCCCGACGCGGAGCTCGAACTCACAGACCGTGAGATCACGACCTAAGCCAAAGTCGGAGGCTTAACTGACTGAGCTACCCAGGCGCCCCAGAGGTGCAGTCTTTATATGAATTTCTTACATGTACTATATGTGAATTATGTGCTAGGATTATGGAGGGAATTTTGATTCACACTCAAGAAACCTCTAAAACCCTACATATTATCAGATATTTATTTATTCTTTTTCTGGTCTCTGTTCTAAAAGTCACTTTCATAAGAGGTCTTTTCTCATTACCCAAAGAAAATCACCCCTTAGGTATGCAAGTATTCTCTATTCTCTCACACTATTTTATTTTATTTGTAGTAATTATAATTGAATATTTGCTTGCTTTATGTATGTATGTATGTATGTATGTATGTATGTATGTATGTATGTGTTTGCTTGTTTATTTCCCCCACTCATATGGAAACTTTAAGAGAGCTGTGATCTTGTCTATTTTGGTTGCTTCTATATTCTCAGAGGCTAGAAAATGGTAGATAATCAAGAAACATCTACTTAAGGAAAAAATAGTTTCAAGAATTTCATCAATAGGGGCACCTGGGTGGCTCAGTTGGTTAAGCATCTGACTTCCGCTCAGGTCATTATCTCATGGCTCATGAGTTCAAGCCCTGCATCAGGCTCTCTGCTGTCAGCACAAAGCCCTCTTCAGATCCTCTGTCTTCCCCCTTCTCCATCCTTCCCTCACTCGTCCTCTCTCTCTCTCCCTCCCTCTGTCTGTCAGAAAAAAAAAAAAAGATTTCATTAATAGGTTAGTCTACACTTGAACTTGTACCACATTCCCTAAGTTATTGCAACTCTAAAAATCTTCTTAGTCTCTTTTAGGCAAATTCTCCTCATTCTAGTCTTTTACCAAAATTACCTTTTTTTTTAATTAGTTCAGAAAATCTTTAGAATCAGTTTTTTTTAGATTCATTGTTTCACCTTTATCCCAATTAGTATCCACACCCAGAAGAAAACAGTGAAATTAAAGTAAACCATAAATACAACATTAAGAAAGAACTGATGCTGTTCTGTTCAATGGTCAGCACTGTTCACCATTCTCATAAGATGTATAAAAATACATGATGCTCAAGCTCGTAGAAACATGGATTCTTAAACGTGAAAAGATCAATTTGTTTCTTTTCCAAATAGGAATTTGAGATCTACATTGATTTGGTCACATCACAGCTAGCACTGGCTCTGTCCAAGAAAAAAAAAAAAAACTTATAAATGATTATTGGTATCAAAATATAGAGATGAAAATAATAAAGCAAAATTTCAATTATTTTCCTACATTGGAGAAGAGACCATTTCTTATTACAAAGAAGGCAGTAGAAATTCTGCAATTTCCAGGTGAAGTGGACTGTGGAGAGTCATAACTACGTAATTTGAATGTTGGAATGAAATTAGTATGTTCATGGTGGCACTGTGGCATTGATTTCAGGGTACTTTAGCTGACAAAGTGTTCAGGCCTCACTGATTACTCAAAAGCTCTTGAGAATTTTTTTCCACAAAAAAAAATCACAAATATCACATACTATATCAAAGCCTCTATGGTAGAAAAGCTCAATATGTTGAGCCTGCTAAGTTAAGGACCCTCTTAGGAAACCTGTTCCTTATCAGTCGTTTGACTAAAGCCACAGACTCACCTTATTAATGCTCACATGAGCATTTTATTCCCATACTCAAAACCTTCCCTCACTTTCCTTTGCCTCTGACATAAAGGCCAAATTTCCTCAGCTTGACATTGAAGACTATTTCGTATTGAATACCACTGTGCTACAGTACTAGCCTCATTTCCTGATATACACACCTTACCTCTACCACATCCTCCACTGTGTATACCACACACAGAATGTGTTCAGGGAGGAAAATTTCTTCAGAGGCAACAATTCTATCTGGAGAAATACACATTTAAGCTGGCTCAGAAGTGGCTCATATTTCATATGTGTGAAATATGGCATTATTTGAGTAGCAAAAAGCTGGAAACCACCATATTACCCATCAGTGGAAGACTTCTTTAATCCAATATGGAGGAGTATACAGATGTGTAAAAGGAAAGGGGAATATCTATATATACTAATATGGAATGATTGCCATAATAAAATTCAAAGTGCAAAAAAGCAAGCTGGAGACAAGTGTGTCAAGTCTATTATTGTTCATCTAAGAAATATTAAACCTAAATGTACTTACAGAGTTACTGTATTTTTTAAAAATTGAAAAATTAAACCAAAAATTCTTTAAATTGATTCTTATAAGAAGAGCAAATCAATAGAGTTTAGAGATAAGAAGTGAAGCTAGACTTATCTGAACTACTTTGTTTTATAGCTTTGAAATCAAAACATGTACTTGGATAAATGACAAAATTCAATCTAAAAGTACAACCTGTAGAGGTGCATGGATGGCTCACTCGGTTGAGCATCTGACTCTTGACTTTGGCTCAAGTCATGACCCCAGAATTGTGGGATAGAGCCTTTCATTGGTCTCTGTGCTGAGTGTGGAGCCTGCTTGAAATTCTGTCTCTCCCTTCACTTCTCTCCCTCACTCACACTCTCTCTCTTTAAAAAAATAAAAGATTTTAAATAAAATAAAAAAATAAAAATACCACCTGTAAATGTTGAAAACATAATGAAACAAATTAAGCTAACTATGTTTTGAGTTATGGCCTAAAAACAGAGGAAATAACTGTTCCAAGTGGCCTGTAAAAAAACAGTAGTTTGGCTATAACTTCCAAGTGTGATATACTTCAAGAAAGAAATGAAAATAAAAATGATTTTTAGTAATCATGTTATTGGCAATAGTTATTGGTATCATTATTCTGAGACTACTGTTAACGTATTGCATGGTTAAGCAGAAAGTAATTATGTTGACATTCTTAAGAGCCGAGATGTTCAGCAATGAACAAAGAAGTAGATGTAAGATTGATAAGGAAACACAAAAAGCCTGTAGTCCTGAATATGGATTAGAAGTATCAGTATAATTCATGATATATTTCATCTGAAAAAATCATATTCCTAGCTACGTGTATTAAAAAGAAAGAAAGACGGACTAGGCACCCCTGGTATCCAAAGTGTGGCCTCTAAACACCACTGCCCATTTAAAGAAAGCAGGGATCCTGGAAGAAATGGCTAAATTTAAGTCCGTCATAGAAAATCTGTAAGAAGAGCTTGGAATATCTTGTTATCAAGTGTCATTCCAAAAGCACCTAGGACCCAAATGGCAAAGACCCCATTGGCCTAAAGGGCAATGTGAATCATAAATGCAGTGAGAATCATTGAGTGCTGTTAGTTCAGACATGTAGTAGTTTTAATCCATGAATTTATAATGACATTAAAAAAATCACTGGCCACTTTCAGATGTTAAGGAACCTACTCATTAGACTGAATATTAATTTTTAAAAAAGAAGAAAAAATTAGAGGAAGAAGAGGAAAGATAGGGAGAAAGTAACTCTCTTGCCTTTATCACAAGAACTCTATGTACCTCAAATAAATCAAATTGGTAAACAATAACTTGAGTTGGAATCAGCAAAATTCAAAATATGGAAGCCTTATAAGAAAAAACATCTGGTTTCTTGAGAAAAAAAATACAAGAAAAGAAAGAAGTGGCAAATGAACTCCTTGATTAAAAGAGACTTGAGACATGTCATCTAATTATAGCCTACGAACTTATTTGGAGCTTGACTCAAACAAACTAGAAAACAAAATGACAATCTGGGAAACTTGAATACTAATGATATTAAGAAATTACTGTAAATGTTTTAGATTTGATAACTTTTTAAAGGAATTCTTGCTTGGGGGTAGAATACAGTAATAGTAGTTAATCAGATTGCATATTAGATTTGTTCCAAAATAATGAGCAGTGTTGGCTAGTGAGTAGGGTATAAATGAAACAAGATTAGCTTTGACTTTCTCATTTTTCAAACTGGGTGATGGATACATAGATTACTATGATATTTTCTCTACATTTTAATATCATAAAATTTATTTTTTTAAAAAAAATTTAACTTTTATTTATTTTTGAGAAGCAGAGACAGACAGAGTGTGAACAGGCAGGGACAGAGAGAGACAGAGACAACAGAATCCTAAGGAGGCTCCACACTCTGAGCTGTCAGCACAGAGCCTGATGTGGTGCTTGAACCCATGAACCACAAGGTCATGACCTGAGGTCGGTTAGTTGACTGAGCCACCCAGGTGCTCCAGTATTTTCTCTAGTTTTGTATAGTTTTTAAATTTTCTATATTCAAAGTTAAACATATAAATAATAATTTCCACAAAAATAGCACTAGGGTACAATCCCACAAATAGAACATGGGTAAGCCCATTTCCCCATATCCATTCTAACACTCAGTTTATCTTTTTGCATCTGTATCAATTGGTAAGCAGTATTCTCTGTTTTATTTTGAGTCAGTCAGTATCTAGTCCATGGTGTGTTAATAATGAATAACATTAACATTTTTCTCACTAATGGGAGAAACGTGGCTTACACATGACTATTTTCCTGATCCCGATTTCAAGAATTGTGCTCACTTCCAAAAAAAAAATCTATGAAGGAATTATTTTGTAACATGATCACTGATAACTGATATAAAGACTTAAATTTATGCATGTAATAATTTCTCTATGTATATGAATATATATTCACACTTAAATATACATTTACACTTACACTTAAAATATATATGTACACTTACATGAATAGGGAGAATAGGAGGAAATGAATAAGAATCCTATAAGGATATGACACAAAATATTAACAGTGATTGTCTCTAGGTGATAGGATTGGGAGTAATTTGAGGCTTTGCTTATTCTATTTTCTAATTTTAAACAGTGAACATACATTAGGTTAGCAAGTACGGACGTTTAAGAGCCATAATAGACACACACACCCTAAAATAACAGTAATCGGCACATCACTGTGACCCTACCTCATTCATTCCCCGGGCACAGCCTTGCTATAACAGGTTAATTGACAATGACATCAGGAGAAAAAGCAGTCTTTCAAGCCTTTGTGTTTGTAATGAAGAGGTAAATGTGGGTTGTAGGTTGGAAGCAGCAATTCCAAGAGCTGGAAGTCATCACAGACAATAGAAATCATATTGCAGAAGCTGCCAGAGCTTCATATTGGCCAGATCCCTAATTCATCCGTCCATTCATTAATGCAACAAACTCTCACTGCTTCAGTATGCCAGATTCTGGAACAAAAGCAAGTATTATAATACATGCCACATCTTGGCCCTTTTTAGAGTCTAACAAAGAAATAAGAATTCAATTATTGAACCCTGCTTAGATCTTCAGGTTTTACATGTCACTGTCCCAGCCCCTCTAGAGGAGGCTATAAATCACGTTCATCTAGTGTTTCCCCCCTGCCTAGAAAACTGGCATCATCAGCATGCCAAGATAATCAAAGTAACTTACATTTAAGTTTTTTTTAGTCCTCCCCTACTATTTTCTAATACTTACACATCTACTTTCTCAATTTGTGTCCTTTCAAGATAATCAAAGTAACTTACATTTAAGTTTTTTTTAGTCCTCCCCTACTATTTTCTAATACTTACACATCTACTTTCTCAATTTGTGTCCATCATAGCACCCTGGGTTTTCCGTATACCTAAAAGATTAATTGAGCTAAATGAAACTGATGCTTACCCTTTCCAAATACTCTTTCTCTCACTATCTATTAAGGACGCTAATTGGGCTCTGAGAACAACAGATGAAAGAAAAAGAGAAGAAGGAAGAAAGAAAGGGAAGGAGAGAGGAAGACAACTACATTAAAATATAAAGATAACAAATTTACTTCCCATTGTCAAAATTACCTGATTACTTAATTTATTTAGGTGGCTCTGACTTTCCTCTTTGCTTAAGTTTACCTGGAAGGATGTTATTAGTGCACAATGGAAAAGGTAACACAGTTGTATCTCTACTTTACAGACAGGAAGCATAGGGACATACTAATTACAGTTGGCATTTATCCTGGAAGAGAGGCATCAGAGCCACAGTTTAAAGGTGGTTCAATAAGACCAAATCAGCTGAAATAGTGGGAGATTCTTGTTCTAACTCTGAAACCCAATTGTTTTCATTTAAAAACTAAGTTCTTGTTTTTGTTTCCTTTTAAATTGTTTTTTAAAAAGTTCATTTCTTTATCTTGATAGAGAGAGCGCACTCATGCACGGATATGCAAGTGGTGGTGGGGGGGGGGGGGGCAGAAAGAGGGAGACAGAAAGAGAATTCCAAGCAGGCTCAGTGAGAGCTGGTCACAGGGCAGGAACTCACAAACTGTGAGATTTTAACCTGAGTGAGATTAAGAGTTGGGGGGCGCCTGGGTGGCGCAGTCGGTTAAGCGTCCGACTTCAGCCAGGTCACCATCTCGCGGTCCGTGAGTTCGAGCCCCATCAGGCTCTGGGCTGATGGCTCTGAGCCTGGAGCCTGTTTCCGATTCTGTGCCTCCCTCTCTCTCTGCCCCTCCTCCATTCATGCTCTGTCTCTCTCTGTCCCAAAAATAAATAAACGTTTAAAAAAAAAAAAAAAGAGTTGGAAGCTCAATCCACTGAGCCACCCAGATGCCCTTTGTTTTTGTTTCTATTCAAATTCTAAAATCATACTTTCCTGCCTATAGTAAGTCCCTGACTGTTCAAAAGGCTCATCAAATGCAGGGCACTTCCCCTAGACAACACCAGAGATTTCTTCTCAGTAGAGAACCTCTAGGCAGCCAGAAGCTCAATGTAAGATTTACCACATGATATAAAGTCCTGATTTTTTTTAGAAAACTTTTTTTTTAAAGGTTTATTTATTTTGAGAGAGAAAGAGAGCTAGCATGAGTGAGGGAGGGAGAGGGAGAGAGGGAGAAAGAAAGAATCCCAAGCAGGCTCTTTGCTGTCAGCATAGAACCAGACCTGGGACTCGTTCTCAGATACCATGACATGGTGACCTGAGCCGAGATCAAGAGTTGGACACTGAGAACCTTAACAGAAGACCATGGGGGAGGGGAAGAAAAAAAAAGAGGTTAGAGAGGGAGGGAGCTAAAACATAAGAGACTCTTAAAAACTGAGAACAAACTGAGGGTTGATGGGGGTGGGAAGGAGGCAAGGGTGGATGACAGGTATTGAGGGGGGCATCTGTTGGGATGAGCACTGGGTGTTGTATGGAAACAAATTTGACAATAAATTTCATATATTAAAAAAAAAGAGTTGGACGCTTAACTGACTGAAACACCCAGGTGCCCCTAACATGATTTTAAGAGAAGTTTTCAAAGTGGAGATTCAAAGATAATATAGAGTATAATGTGCTGAACAACTTATGGATTTGTTTGCACATCTTAAGTATTGCTTGACAAGTGGAAGTAAAATATTTCATGCCAAGGAAGCAGCTCATTACTGGCCTGTCCTGTTTTGAGCCCTATTTCTTCTCCCAGTGATTAGTCATCTGTCCATGTTCTATAGTCCATTGAGAAGATGGATGGCAAACAGTAAATGGAAATTAAGGACTCCATGTGGTAAAAAAAATACTACATAGCAGAAAACATAAGCATGTTAGTAGAGTTACCTTGCTGAACGTAAGTAATGAGAAATGGTTACTACTACAAGTTCAAATACTGATGTGAAAATTAAATAGCTGAATTTTGATCAAAGATTCCTAGTTCTAAGAAAATTCATGATGTATTTTTAGTTTACAAGGCTCCAATAAATAACATTTAAATAGATAAACAATTTAGCCTATGTATTAGCCATGGAATTTACTAACTCTACCATTTAGTACCAGAATGTTGATTTTCATTTATTATCCTTAGAAAAGGCAGGAGTCCGTCTTATCCATCTATGGATTTCACCCCATGTCTAACTGTAACCACACCACCAGAATGGTCTGGATGTTTGTCAACTATTTGATGACAGACTCACAAGAGAACTTACTCATTGTCATGAACTCTGACAGGAGTATCAAGATTTCCACGAGGTTAAAAAATGTTTGAAATAATTTAAAATTTAAGAGTAGGAAGTCAATGTTGAACAATATTAACCTGCCAATATCTGACCATTTTCTACCTATAAACAAGGCAATTTTATACACTTCAAATGAACTTACTGCATACAGTAGGCCACTTCCTCTACCTTCCTGGGCAAATACAGTGATTATGGTATTCTTGCTAACCTAAAGATGCTCAACTCTGGTGCTCCAGATATCCACTATCAACCAATCACTATCAAAAGAGGAGACAAAATTTATCCAACATACCTGATCTAGATTCCTCTTTTAACATGCTGATCTTGCAAGATTGATTGATTAATTCATTGATTCATTCATTCAGCAATTCTTTTTGGAGTGTCTACCCTATCAGCAGCACTGAGTGAAGATGTAGGGGAATTCAGAAGAGTATATACAAGGGGATCTATAAGATACTTTGATATGCAGATTATACACACAGGAAAATTTATGTATGAAAATCAGATAATAAGGATAAGATATTACTGGGAAAAGTAAAGGGATATTTGGGCTTTGGGACAATAAGGAGGAAGGAATAATCCCATGGCCTTGACTAATGTGAAAGCCTTCATTACCAGTCGAGTCTTTTAATCAATAGGATTTTAAAAGACAGCTGAAAGATGAATAGCATACCAGCTAGAATGAACCGTGCCATCAAGTGGAACTGTCTATAAAATATATACCCGAAGGAAGCAAGAGGCTATAGGAAAAGAGAAATTTCACCAAGGGAGAAAGAGGGGTAAGGTTGGAGAAGAAAGCTGAAATTACACTAGAGGAAACAGTCTAATGAATATTCTATAGTATTTTCTAAATAATCAGATGTTATTGAATGTTTTGAGCAGATATGTGATAGGAGAAAATGTTCTAGAAAAACTGGTGTAGCATCCACTTTCAGGATGGACTCCAAGCAAAGACTACCAGAAGCCAGCTAGGAGATGCCTTCTTTGCCACGACAAAGGAGGGGACTAAAATATGTGTACTAAGTTGCACCCAAAAGTTAAAAGATTACTTACAAAGTGAAATAAAAGAATGAGTACAGTTGCTATAAATTTGGATTCATTTCACTAGATACTAACTCAGCATTCCACACTGCTGTGGCATTTCAGCACCTTATTTATTCAACAAATATCTAATAAGCACTGGGTTCAATATGTCTGAGTTCAATATGTATAGGTTCTGGGATGCAAGTGTGGAACTAATCAGTCTCTCTCTCTCTCTTTCTCTCTCTCTCTCTCTCTCTCTCTCTCTCTCGCACGCGCTCATCTCATATAGCTACATTCTAGCAAGAGAGATAATGAAGAAGGAGAAAAAAGAAAGGATGATTGAAACCTGTGGTTAATGAAGGAAACAATGTGGGTAAAATGATAGAAAATGACACCGGAAACTTCATGAAAAAAGAAGGAGTTCCCTAAAGGCTGAGTGTAAAGGAAAAACCTAAAAGAGTTATTAGAGCCTTGGTTCTACAAGAGCCAGTATACTGCAACTGTATTTCAAAGGCAACATAATTTCCCTTCCTTGTCCTTTTCCTCTTCAAACTTTATGTCAAAGATTGATTCAGCCTACACGTTGTTACTCTTTCCAACTAATGATGAATGAAAATAGCTATGGGACACCAAGTGCAGCTGAGGAAATCATTAACTTACTAGCAGAGAATCAACACCGAGATGGTAATTGTTGCCCTAAATCCAAACCTCCGTAGTAAATATTTATTGGCAGGAAGGCATCTTTCCGCCCCTGATGGTTCTATTAACACACAGCTATTCAAGGCTGAAAACCATTTTTCACATCTATTTAGCAAATCCTAGTAGAGTATATTGTTATACCTTAAAATTCCAGGGAATTCAAACATCTGATTAAAACCACAGAAAGAAAACTCTTCTGCTGTGTTCACTAAATCTTTGCCTAACTGACCCCAAGGCCTTTGAGAACTCTGTTTTTCTATGTTTCTTCTGATTCTTCTCTCTTAAGGCTTTTGCTATCCATTCAAGTTTTAACTTCTGGTCTTGGCCAATAGCCCTGATGACTATGGTAGTAATTTGCATGATCACTCCATTTCAACACTGAACTTTGTCTTATGATACTGAAAATATCTTACATAAGATATGTGAGTGCATGCCTAATCCTACCACATAGATTATAAACTCCCTGAAGATGTGTTTTATTAATCGTATGTTCTCCACAGCACTTCTTATGTGCACAGCAAATACATAAGTGGGGGAGGGGGTTATGAGCGAATGAGTAGTTGATAAAATAATTTCATAAAAGAACCTTAAAATCTCTCATTGGTAAAAGCAAAGCAGACAATTTCTAGACCTATGGCTCCCAAAACTGACTGTACATTAGAATTACCTGGTAGCTTATTCAAAATGCAAATTCCTGGGCCCCACTTCTCCAGTTCCCCATCACCTAAGGATCTGAATGAGCAGATCTAGGTTAGGCTTAAGGAATTTGCTTTAAAAATTCCTCCCAGGTATTTCCAGTGCGTAGTAGGTTTAAAATCTACTGATCTCCCAATTAATTTTAAAAATAGAGGACATCATGGGAATAAAATGCACAGGACTGGGAATATAGTCAACATATTCTAGTAACATTGAATGGTGACAGTAGCTACACTTGTCATGAGCATAACATATGGAGATGTTGAATCACTATGTTGAACACCTGAAAGTAATATAACATTGTGTGTCAACAATAGTCAAATAAAAAAAAAGTTTAAATAAAAATAGATCACTAATGGAATGAAGCCCTACTGTGAACAAATTTAGGAGTTTACAAAGAACTGTATTTACACGTTTTTGTCTGTGATATTTTTAAAGTACTTACAAAGACCATGTCTAAATAACCAGAAGAAAATGAATCTGAATTTAAGTTTAACTTTCTAGATAGTTTGCAAACTCAACATTTTCATCCAAGAAATCTTATTTTTATCATGGATTCTCAATGCGGAATTACAGTTTTGCACTAGAGTTTCTGCTTCTGTCGGTATGCTATATTAGGTATTCAGAAGGCCTTTTGCAGGACAGAACAACTAGATCGTGGGTAAAATCTCATTCTTATTGCATCACTGGGAGTTTAGAAAGTAAGAGAAATTGCCAGTAAGGAGTAAGAAGTGGTGAAGTAGCTATATCCAAAAAAGCATGGGCTGCACTGAGGAAAAGAATTTGTTTCACAAGTGTAGATGTGGAGACCAAGACTTGCCCCAGAAGCAAGGTGGGAAAACTGAATCTGAGACACATGTTAATTCATCATCATTGGGTTAGGAATAAAATCATCATTGTTCAACAGCACTCCCTGGCTTTCAGCAAAATAAAAAAAAAATTCCTCAGGGTGCCAGGGTGGCTCAGTTGGTTAAGCATCTGACTTCACCTCGTGTCATGATCTCATGGTTTCTTCCTAAGTCTGAGCCATGTATT